>NW_015173805.1:83056-88824 GCF_001447785.1 Gekko japonicus
CTCCTCCTCCTCCTCCTCCTCCTCCTCCCAGATTAGAGTCCACGCACTTAACCACTACACCAAACTGGCTCTCAGAAGACCGAGCATCACTTGCCCCAGAGTCCCTATCTATACCTTGTGGCTAATAGCCACTGATGGACCTCTGCTCCATTTGCTTTTCTAATTCCCTTTTGAAGCCGTCCATGCTTGTAGCTGCCACCACTTTCTGTGGCAGTGAATTCCATCTGTTAATCACTCTTTGGGTGAAGAAGTACTTCCTTTTATCCGTTCTAACCCGACCGCTCAGCAATTTCGTGAAGTGCCCACGAGTTCTTGTATTGTGAGAAAGGGAGAAAAGTACCTCTTTCTCTACCTGCTCTTTCCCATGCATAATCTTATAAACCTCGATCATGTCACCCCTCAGTCATCGTTTCTCCAAACTCAAGAGCCCGAAGCGCTTTAACCTTTCCTGATAGGGAAAGTGTTCCAACCCTTTTATCAATCGAGTTGCCCCTTTCTGCACTTTTTTCCAAAAGTATAATATTCTTTTTAAGGTGTGGTGACCAGAACTGCACACAGTATTCCAAATGAGGTCGCACCATTGATTGTATACATTGAAGTATACAACAAAGCTTTGCTTATTAGAAGGCTTGCAATCACTGCCATGCAAACACAGCCAATCGCTCCAGGACAGATAATAAAGATAATATAATTGTTTGGTTTGCTTAAGGCAAGTTAATATATGAGATATGTATTAAAAAGGTAAATATTTTCTATGTGCTATAAAAGGATATATAAGGATATAATTCACACATGGAATTCACTGCCACAGGAAGTGGTGGCGGCTACAAGCATGGACGGCTTCAAGAGGGAATTAGATAAGCATATGGAGCAGAGGTCCATCAGTGGCTATTAGCCACAAGGCATAGGTAGGAACTCTCGCTCTGGGGCAAGGGGTGCTCTGTATTCTTGGTGCTTGGGGGGGGCAAGAGTGGGAGGGCTCCTTGTGTTCTGGCCCCACTGCTGGACCTCCTGATGGCACTGGTATTTCTGGCCACTGTGTGACACAGATTGTTGGACTGGATGGGCCTTTGGCCTGATCCAACATTGGCGTCTCTTATGTTCTTATGTTCTCAAAGTATAAAATCTACAGTATATAAAGAGAGAGAGAGAGACATTGCTGACAGCATGAATATGACTTGGACTTCTCTCATAAGCTCTTATTGAAAATTGCTTTCACAAAGCAGAAAAGCTGTTTTAAACTTTTAACTTAGCTGGCTTAATTCCCAGGTCAGCCTGACTTGGGAAACGACCAGAGACTCCCAGGAGAAATACACCTGCAGTTCAAAGGAGTTCTCATAACTATAAATTTAAGACTTTATCAGTTGAAAGGGTTACTCCTTTTTTCCCTTGTTAAAGCAAGTGGTGAAAACATGTCAATTAAAAAAATGATTAATATTACTCAGTTTTACAACACAGTTCAGACCTCTAAAGCAAGATGTTAAAATCTCCAGGGGAAACCCAAAGAAATTCTTCTAAAGGGCTTTTAACAGAAGAATAATCGATAAAAAATCATTTGGGCACCTCTAGCGTCCTCTACACACTGTTTCTTTGAGTCGTTCCATGCTCATGCTGGTGTCGACTTTTATGGTGTCCGGTCACCGTGTTCTTTGGCTGCCAAGTTTCCTTTTGCCACTAACCAATCCAAGCATGATTGCTTCACAGAAAGCATTACAGAAAGCATTTAGCACATTTGTCCGAGAACGGGTGTGGAGCCGAGCAGGTCATGGAGATCCCCCTCCTGCCCCCTTCAAGCCAGCAGCAGGCAGGGCCCTTAACCAGCTGCCCCCACTCGGGTTCTGGGGCTTGCTCAGAGCCCCCTCCCTGCCCCCAGGCAACCCCCTTTTTAGTCAGGTTATGTCCTGCTCCATGGACGAATGTGACGTGTGAAGATCCCAGGCAGAGTGAACAAGAACTGGTTTACTTTAATGAGTAAAATAATTGGGGAACAAGTTATAAAAACATGGCAGAATTAATGTAGGGCAAAACTCACAGAGAGAGAAAAAAGCCAGCCGGAAGACAGCAAAGCTCCCTGTCACTTACAGTTGCCAACTCTGTGTGGGGAAATACCTGGAGATTTGGGGGGGAGGCCTGGGGGAGGACGTCTGCAGGGCCTTTCCCCCAAAGCAGCCATTCTCTCCAGAGGAACTGATCTTGATTGCTGGGAGATCAACTGTAACAGCAGGTTGGGAACCCAACCAGTGACATGACGGCCTTTGTAAAGATCTGACTCGATGTCCTGTTTGACTCCTCTGTAAAGCGCACTCACTTTGGAGATAGATAAATGATTTGCTCGAAGGCCAGAGAGAGACACAGCCGGCAAGCTGGCGTCAGTAACCTTCTTTAATGTGCAGAAGGGCAAGGCGGGGAACAACAGAGACTTCGCAACAGCCCTTACGAACAACCCCGTTCTAACTAGCATGTTCCAGAAGACACGCCCATTCATGGGAAGAGAGGGGCTATAGACTTGAATGTGCCTAAGTGAATCTGCAGGCACATTTCATTTAGTAGCTGCGGTGGCTCAAGTGGTTAAGACGCTGAACTGCAGGCTGTGGAAGGTCGGTAGTTCAGCAGTTCAAGACCCGGGTTGCCGCCTGACGGAGTGCACTCCCGTCTCTAGTTCCAGCTCCTGCCAACCTAGCAGTTCGAAAGCAAGAAATTACAAGTAGATAAATAGGTACCACTTTGGTGGGAAGGGAACAGCGTTCCACGCGCCTCGGTGTTTAGTAATGCCGGCCACATGACCATGGAAACGTCTTCGGACAGCGCTGGCTCTTCGGCTTTGAAACAGAGATGAGCACTGCAACCTTAGAGTCAGATTCGACTGGCTTTCGAGCAAGGGAACCTTTACCTTTACTTTTTTACTGTTGAGTCTGTCGTTCAGAGAATTGCATTAGCTTTATCGCAGGGTTCTTTTTGTAGCAGGAACTCCTTTGCATATTAGGCCACACACACCCTAATGTAGCCAATCCTCCAAGAGCTCGCAGAGCTCTTCTTACAGGGGCTACTGTAAGCTCTTGGAGGGTTGGCTACATCGGGGTGTGTCGCCTAACATGCAAAGGAGTTCCTGCTACAAAAAGAGCTTTGGTTTCACGTAATGCATATTCTGCCTTAGTAAAAACTTTTAGCTCCCAGTTTTGTTGTGTTCGCGAGTCTTCATGGAGGATTTGCTACTGTAGTAAATAGAGATGGGCACCAACCAGGAAAAAGTTGTTCGGTTCATGGTGGTTATTTTGACAGGTGCAGCTTCAGGAGTGTACGGAGCGGATCCTGTGCAAACTAGAGAGACTAAACTCGCAGGGGACCTCCCCTGAATACTCCTCTACATGCCCTCCAAATTCCACTCCCCCCGTTGCTTTGAAGTTGGGTAAACTTTTAGATTGAGCGGAGAGTTTGTCTGAAAAAGTATCCACTCATAAACAGGCACCAGCACGAGCAGCTGGAATGTTCGTGAAAACTTTGTGCTGGATGACCTGCCATAAGCAAACCACAAACCAGCTACAATCTGTCACAAACTTTAGTTTGTGAGCCGGTTCATGCCCATCCCTAGTAGCAAATATCTTACAAGAGGGAGTTCCACTTAGGGCCTAAGCCCGCCTTGTAAAAGACAGGTTCCATATGCCACACACTATTTCACTGCCTGATCCTCCTCAGCCAGACACCCACAGCCCTCCATTGCTAAGGGATCGGCTCCCTCCCAAAGCAGCCCCATCACCACCCAAGCCTGAGGGAGAGAACTCCCTCCCGCCCGCTCTGTGCAGGGCCTTATATGCTCTCTGTAGAGCTCCACCTCCTGGACAGCGACTGGTGCCTGCTTTCCCTCCGTTTCCCGCCAACCCAATCCTAAGGCTTGGAGGGGGCCTGGGAAATGTAGGCCTCTTGCAGACTTTACCCAAGGTCTCGGCCCTGTGTGGAAGAGAGGCTTCCTTGAGGCCTACATACAGGCTGTTCAGCATTAGGCCTGGGATCATGGCACCCCCCCTCCCAACTAGAGTAAATCATGGGGCCTGGTGAGGTCTACACACCCACGTAAGTACCACAAGGCACAGTAATATATAAGCAATGCAGGAACAAGAACTGTGTAAAGAACGCTAATAATGAACAAAGAAACTATATCTATAATATCACTAATCAAAATATAATTACTTGCTGTAGATTTTCCTGGTTGTGTGGCCGTGGTCTTGGCATTGTAGAATCTGACGTTTTGCCAGTAACTGTGACTGGGGTATAAACACAGAAAGATAGAACGCAAAGAGTACTCCATCTTTCTGAGTTATACCTCTGAGGATGCCAGTCACAGTTCCTGGCGAAACGTCAGCTTCTACAATGCCAAGACCACGGCCACACAACCAGGAAAATCTACAGCAACTAATGAACTCCGGCCACGAAAGCCTTCGACAACATATCAAAATATAATTATACACAAATTTTATACAGATATCCAACAGGTGAGTATTATTCACCTAATACTCACCTGTTGGATATCTGTATAAAATTTGTGTATAATTATATTTTGATTAGTGATATTATAGATATTTCTTTGTTCATTCTTAGCATTCTTTACCCATGTTATGTATTGCATTGTATATAACTGTAACAGAGATAGTGGAGTGGTTGTTGTTGTTGTTCAGTCGCAGTCGAGTCTGACTCTCCGCGACCCCATGGACCAGATCATGCCAGGCCTTCCTGCCTTCCGCCGTCCTCTGAAGTTTGTTCAACTTCATGTTTGTTGCATCCGTGACACTGTCTAACCATCTCATCCTTTGCCGTCCCCGTCTTCTTTGACCTTCAATCTTTCCCAGGAGTGGTTGACTTACATTTTAATTGTACTATATATCCATAAGAAACTGAACTCCAAAAAAAATGTAAGGATTGCAGACTGGCGCAGCACGGCACCACGGAGTTCCACAGGTTACCAGGGTGCTAATGTTCCTTAAAAAATATACAATTTTTTTTAAAAAATCCTCTTACAACTAAATATTTTATTACACCATTGAACACATCCAGTGTTGGATCCATTCCAATCTGGCTTCCACCCCGGCCACAGGACAGAGACGGTGCCGGTCGCTCTCATAGATGATCTCCACAGGCAGCTGGATTGAGGCGGGTCGGCACTGCTGATACTGCTCGATCTTACAGCAGCATTTCTACATGGATGACTGCGATCTACTGAACCACCACCTTGCCAGCACTGGTAGCCGTATTCCTCCATGGTTGGGGACAGAGGTGGCGCTGGGAGAGACAGTGTCCCCAAGGCACCCACTAGTATGTGGGGTTCCTCAGGAGCACTTCTCTCCCTGATGTTATTTAACATCTATATTCACCCCCTTGCCCAGCTGGTGTGAAGTTTCACGCTGGGATGTCATCAGTGAATGGGTGAAGAAGAAGAGTTGGATTTATACCCCGCCCTTCACTCAGAGTCTCAGAGTGGCTTACAATCTCCTTCCCTCCCTCTCCCCACAATAGACACCTCGTGAGGTAGATGGAGCTGAGAGAGCTCTGAGAGGACTGCTCTTGAGAGAACAGCTCTGAAAGAACTTGTGATTGACCCAAGGTCATTCAGCTGGCTGCATGTGGAGGAGTGGGGAATCAAACCCGGGTTCTCCCAGATTAGAGTCCCAATGCTCCTTTTTTTTTAATATTTATTTTTTAAATTGTTTTACACAGATTTTACATATTATCTTTTAACCATGCGTTTTCATAATAGTTTTTCCCCTCCCCCCTCCCCC
>NW_015173805.1:88950-89114 GCF_001447785.1 Gekko japonicus
TCCAGTTTTTCGATTATGTCAGACTGTATGAGATCAAACAAATAATTATGCCAGATTTCTACTGTCCATTTATTTTTGTTCTTCCAGCCTAGAGCTATTACTGCTTTGCCTGCTAGTATCAGGGCTTTAAACAAAGCTTGGTTCTCTTTGCTTATTGCTGGATT
>NW_015173805.1:93112-98131 GCF_001447785.1 Gekko japonicus
TCCTTCCTCCGCGTCTGTGTCTTCTTCTAGGTCTGGGCCTTCTTCCATTTCCTGTTCTCTTACATCTTCATCGTTTATGCCAAATTTTCTAAGCAGTTCTTTGGCCTCCTGAGCATTCCGTGCCATAAGCCTCTTCCCTTCTTGAAATATAATTATTGTGGCTGGGTAGCCCCATGTGAATTTTATATTGTTTGAGTAAAGTTTTTGGGCATAGGGGCGCATCAGACTTTTTTTCTTCAGAGTTTCTTGACAAAAATCGCGTTTGAGCCAAATTCTCCTGCCCTTGAAGCTTAAATCCGTCTTCTTTTTTAGCTCTTTATATATTTGCTGTTGTGTTTTTTCCCTAAAGGTAAAGGTAAAGGTTCCCTTGCTCGAAAGCCAGTCGAATCCGACTCTAGGGTTGCGGTGCTCATCTCCGTTTCAAAGCCGAAGAGCCAGCGCTGTCCGAAGACGTTTCCGTGGTCATGTGGCCAGCATGACTAAACACCAAGGCGCACGGAACGCTGTTACCTTCCCACCGAAGTGGTACCTATTTATCTACTTGCAATTTCTTGCTTTCGAACTGCTAGGTTGGCAGGAGCTGGAACTAGAGACAGGAGCTCACCCTGTCTTGCGGCACCCGGGTCTTGAACTGCTGAACTACTGACCTTCCACAGCCTGCAGTTCAGCGTCTTAACCACTTGAGCCACCGCAGCTCCCCATGTGTCCCCATGTGTGCCTGCACAGAAGACACTCAATGAACATCAGTTACAGGTAAGTGCAACCATGTTTTCTCTGGCTGAGTGTGGGGGAGCCACAGTTGGGTAGCCAACTTCCGACTCTTGACGGAGTGTCCCTAACACCGGCATCGACCGTCAGGAGTCTAGATGTGACTCTGGAGTGTGACTTATCAATGGAGGCCCAGGCTGGCGTTTCTCCAAATGCAACTGGCTCCCTACTTGTCTCGCTCTGACCTAGCCACGATAACCCGTGCAGACTACTGTAACTCACTCTATGTGGGCCTACCCTTGAAACTGACCCGGAAGCTCCAACTGATCCAGAATGCAGCCGGATGGGTTTTTATGGGGACCCCTCGGATGGGACGTGTTCAACCTGTACTGCACGAGGTGCATTGGCTTCCGGTGGAGCACCAGATCAGGTTCGAGGTTCTGTTTTTGACCTTTAAGGCCCTTAGAGGTCAGGGACCCACATACCTTCAGGACCACTTCTCTAAGTATGCCCCCAGAACAGCGTTATGCTCGGAAAGCAGGGCTATTTTGGGGCAGGAACGCACAGGAACGGAGTTCTGGCTGGCTTGAGAGTTGGCCATGCCCACTACAGCCAAAACCTTTGCACGTGTGTGGCTACAGAGGGAAGGCCTGGAGAGCAACACACACACCCTCGACGACTCTAAGGTGGCCGGGCTAGGGGGGGCCCTGGAAGGATTGGGGAGGTATTTAAATGCCTCCCTGTGCCTTCCCTGGCCTGTCCAAAGGCCGGCTTGCCTGGGCTCCCCACAGCCGCGGGGCACCCGTGCAAACCAAGGGAAGGCATGGGGGTGTGGCCCAATAGGCTAATGAGTTTCTGCTGTTGGGTGTGGCCTATTATGCTAATGAGTTCATGCTGGGCTTTTTCTACAAATAAAGCTCTGTCGGAAAGTAAGAACCTCCAGGAGGTCCCCAGCCCGAGAGAGAGATCCAGTTGCCCCCGACTTGGTGGAGCAGAAAACTCCAAACGCAGATTACAGTCTCATGGTATTTAAACATCCACAGTATCCAGCAAAACATTTATTAAAGATAAAATGTGTAGAATTAAAAACCATGCTAAAACCACCAGTCTGGCAGGAGAGAAATACAGAGAAATTAAAATGCAACTGGGAGAGGTCCATCCAAAGACACCAAAATGCTAATTGGCAAACTTACACTCGGATGGATCTGAGAGAAACTAAACCACCAAACCACGGCAGGTTGTTGGTCGTGGAGCCTCCAAGAAGGTGGCTGTCCTGTGCCAGGGAGAGGAGGTGGAGTCATTGTGGGTCACGCATAAAGGTACGTGCCCAGCAAGAGGTCTAGCCAGATGGTAGAGAACCCTCCTGCAGTGTGTGGCAGACTCTGAGTGCGGCATCGCTGGACAGAGCTAAGACTGAAGAGGAGTTCTGTGGTGCATCAAAAACTGACAGAAGTTTGTTCCAGCAGCAGCTGGTGCGGACGAGAGAGAGGCGATGGCCTCTAGATCACCAAACAATGCAGACCTGCTGTTATTCCATTAGTCTTTAAGGCGCCTTCCTGGTTGTTTTGGCTGCAGGGGAATAGCACAGCGACCTCTCTGGGATTATTATCATCCATATGGAGTCTTCAAATCACTGTCTGGCCTAGCCAGCGACTGTGATAGAATGATAAAAGGGTTGGAACGCTTTCCATATGAGGAAAGGTTAAAGCACTTGGGGCTCTTTAGCCTGGAGAAACAACGGCTGAGGGGTGACATGATTGAGGTTTACAAGATTATGCATGGGATAGAGCAGGTAGAGAAAGAGGTACTTTTCTCCCTTTCTCACAATACAAGAACTCGTGGGCACTCAATGAAATTGCTGAGCGGTCGGGTTGGAACAGATAAAAGGAAGTCCTTCTTCACCCAAAGAGTGATTAACACTTGGAATTCACTGCCACAGGAGGTGGTGGCGGCTACAAGCATGGACGGCTTCAAAAGGGAATTAGATAAGCATATGGAGCAGAGGTCCATCAGTGGCTATTAGCCACAAGGTATAGATAGGGGCTTTGGGGCAAGTGATGCTCTGTCATCTTGGTGCTTGGGGGGTCAACAGTGGGAGGGCTTCTAATGTCCTAGCCCCACTGGTGGACCTCCTGATGGCACTGGTATTTCTGGCCACTGTGTGATACAGAGTGTTGGACTGGATGGGCCTTTGGCCTGATCCAACATTGGCTTCTCTTGTGATCTTATGTTCTGCTCTTGGTCCCAGTGAAATTCACAGCCAGACGTAGTTTGCAGGGCCTGATGAACAGCAGGGGAATTCAGAAGATGACTGCTGAGAGGAAGCATCCAGGACATTGACTGAAAAGACATAATTCCATTCCGTAAACATGAACTCTACAAACTCTTAACACTGGTGTGGTTCTCTGGTGCCATGGACTTCCACTTCACCTAGAGACAGGATTGCTTGGCGGCCCGCGATGGCGATGGTTATGTAGCGGCCCCAGGCTCCGTTGCAGAGCACAGTAGAGAGGGATCCATCTCGGAGGTCTGTGATGGTCCCACATCTGTGGGGGGAGAAAGAGGGTCAGTCATGCAGTGGCATGAGTTCCTAATGGGTCAGTCTTCAGGAATGGGGGGACGCACGGCTAGAAATTCTTTCCAGTGTAGCCAGCATCACTAGTCAGTCATGCAGCCTTTATTGACATATAGAATAAATAGGTTAAAACAAATACAATAATATTAAAAAGGGAATGAATATGGAATTACAGTTAAAAGGATATACCAACAAATTGTTTCTCAAGCTTATCATGGCACATTTTTATAGTATGTGGCAAAAAGTTGCCACTTTCTCAAGTACACCAGAAGAGAAGTCATTCAAAGACAAAGGACCTTAGAGGAATCAGCTGACCCAGCTGAGCTCTGAGAAGGAGCAGGAGATAGAGCTGCTAGAGGGTTGAGTGTTTTTTATTTACTTTCAGCTGAGGTGATTTAGCTGAGAGGGGACTGTGTGGGGGGGACTGTGTTTGGGAGTGTATGGGTGAGTTGTGAGTCCTGGCTGCTTGAGATAGGGTGTGAAAGGGTCATTGTTTGACTGTAATTGAGTGCCTGGGTGAATCTGAATAGCTGCTGGCCACACCCTCTGCTGGGGGAAGCTTCTATTTGAGGCTGGAAGCTTGCCAGAGGCATGAGACAAAGGGTGAGAGCCAAAGGTTGAGGCTCTTAGCCTAGGGACTCTTAGACTAGGGACTCTGTAAGAAACCCAGGAAGAGCCAAAAAGCCAGGGCCCTAGTCTCCTTGGGTTCCCAGTAAGGTAAGTAGACTTCTACAAAGAGAACCACACAAATACAAAGGGTTTTAAAAGGGGGGGGATTATATGTAATTATTCTTTTTAAAGCAATTATGAAGCCAGAATGCCAGCAGGGGGTTGGGCTATCCAGTGTTTTGCACGGAGGTCACATGTATGTGTGCAATTCTGGTCACCACACCTTAAAAAGGATATTATAGCTTTGGAAAAAGTGCAGAAAGGGGCAACTCGAATGATAAAAGGGTTGGAGCACTTTCCCTATGAGGAGAGGTTAAGGCGCTTAGGGCTCTTTAGCTTGGAGAAACGACGACTGAGGGGTGACATGATTGAGGTTTATAAGATTATGCATGGGATAGAGCAGGTAGAGAAAGAGGTACTTTTCTCCCTTTCTCACAATACAAGAACTCGTGGGCACTCCATGAAACTGCTGAGCAGTCGGGTTAGAACGGATAAAAGGAAGTACTTCTTCACCCAAAGAGTGATTAACACATGGAAGTGGTGGCGGCTACAAGCATGGACGGCTTCAAAAGGGAATTAGATAAGCATATGGAGCAGAGGTCCATCAGTGGCTATTAGCCACAAGGTATAGATAGGGGCTTTGGGGCAAGTGATGCTCTGTCATCTTGGTGCTTGGGGGGTCAACAGTGGGAGGGCTTCTAATGTCCTGGCCCCACTGGTGGACCTCCTGATGGCACTGGTATTTCTGGCCACTGTGTGATACAGAGTGTTGGACTGGATGGGCCTTTGGCCTGATCCAACATTGGCATCTCTTATGTTCTTATATATGACTATCTGCCCACTGGACAGAAGTCTTGGGTGTGTGCCTGGTGCAAGGAGCTCCTGGTTCACAAGGAATGAGTTTGCTCCCTTGAGGCCAAGGTGACAGACCTGGAGAAGCAGAGAGAGTCAGGCGGATGGAGAAGACTCTTGGGGACTTGTTAGATATGTCCCACTGAATATGGCAGCCCTGCCACTGTCAGGGAGCATGAGGGTCGAGGTGAAACAGGGCACTGTGCTGCAGATAA
>NW_015173805.1:98840-117149 GCF_001447785.1 Gekko japonicus
TCCAATGCAAACTAATTTATGCAGTAGCCAAATCACCTGCTCACAACTTTAATGCCAGTAGCTCACAAAGTAGAATTTTTGCTCATAGGGCTCCACAGCTTAGAGGGAATATTGGTCACGGAACCTACCAGGGGAGAGGCAATCCTGGATTTGGTCCTAAGTAACGCCCGAGACCTGGTGAGAGATGTAAAAGTGATTGCACCACTTGGGAACAGTGACCATAATGTTATTGAGTTTAACATTTGTATAAATAGGTGTTAGATCCCAAATCAGGAGAATAGACCCACGTTCAAAAGAAGTAAGATTTATTTCCAAAGCTTGGTTGATCACGAACATACAGAGATTGTTTGGAATAACTACAAGAGTCAGGGGAAGGTGTATTAAAGCAACTTCAAACAAGGTTTAAACCAATGAGCTCATTTCCCTCGTACGGTTACAGATTAGGAAAGGCGCGAAGCGGCCTGAGAACAGCAACGGCCCGTTCCATAAACACTTGTTGAGTTCACACAGGAAATCTAAACAAGCCAGAGCATAAAGACATAACACCCCTCGCACCAGCTGGAGAACCTTGGCAGTTACAGAAGCACAACATGAGAAAGATAACAACTACATGAGCGGAGGGGGGGAGAGGGTGAGGAAAGGGACGAGGCTTGTCCCAAGAAGATGGCAGCTCGCTGACAATAGGGAGTTGCCCAGAAAGACCAGCACAACCACTTTTAACTTTAAAAGGCGTAACTTCTCTGATATGAGGGGACATGTGAGGAAGAAACTGAAAGGAAAAGTAGAAAGGGTCAAAAACATTGGGGAATCTTGGAGACTATTTAAAACTACAATCCTAGAAGCTCAGAAAAAATATATACTGCAGGTTAAGGAAAGGCACAAATATTTTATTTATTTATTTATTTATTTACCTTCAATTTATACCTCACCTTGCCAGTGCAAAGTGGCTCAAGGTGGCTTACATAAGTTAAAATGCAATAAAACCAAAAAATACAATAAAATGTTTTACAATAAAGAACAGTTACATGAAGTGCTAATATAAACAGATGGCGGGAATTTCTATACATGGTCCGATGAGGAGAGGCCATGTCCGGCATTGTTACATAGGGCTGTAGTATGTTCAGTTTACAGTAATTGTCCGTGGCGGCTCCCAATCGAAGGCCTGGTGGAAGAGCTCCGTTTTACAGACCCTGTAGTACTGGAAAAGGTCCCGCAGGGCCCTGATGTCCTCCAGGAGCTCATTTCACCAGTGTGGAGCCACCACTGAAAAAGCCCTGGCCCTCGTAGTGGCCAATCTGGCATCTTTTGGGCCAGGGAGAGTCAGGCAATTTTGTGACCCTGACCTCAGTGCTCTCTGGGGCACTCCAAAGGGATCTGTCGAGGATGGGCAAGTGGGCGTCAACGTGGCAAATGGGGTTCAATGTGGCCAACTGCAAAGTGATGCACCTTGGAGCCTAAACTCCTAACTATAAATACACGTTGATGGGGTCCAAACTGGCAGAGACTGATCAAGAGAGAGATCTTGGAGTTGTAGTAGATAACTCACTGAAAATGTCGAGACAGTGTGCGACTGCAATAAAAAAGGTCAATGCTATGCTGGGGATTATTAGGAAGGGAACTGGAAACAAATCAGCCAGTATCATAATGCCCCTGTATAAATCAATGGTGCAACCTCGTTTGGAATACTGTGTACAGTTCTGGTCACCAAATTGGAAAAAGTGCAGAAAGGGGCAACTAGAATGATAAAAGGGTTGAACACTTTCCCTATGAAGAAAGGTTAAAATGCTTGGGGCTCTTTAGCTTGGAGAAACAACAGCTGAGGGGTGACATGATCGAGGTTTATAAGATTATGCATGGGATAGAGCAGGTTGAGAAAGAAGTACTTTTCTCCCTTTCTCACAATACAAGAACTCGTGAGCACTCAATGAAATTGCTGAGCAGTCTGAACAGATAAAAGGAAGTACTTCTTCACCCAAAGAGTGATTAACAAATGGAATTGACCATCACAGGAGGTGGTGGCAGCTACAAGCATGGACAGCTTCAAGAAGGAATTAGATAAGCATATGGAGCAGAGGTCCATCAGTGACTATTAGCCACAGGGTATAGACAGGAACTCTCGGTCTGGGGCAAGTGATGCTCTGGCTTCTTGGTGCTTGGGGGGGGGGGTCAACAGTGGGAGGGCTTCTAGTGTCCTGGCCCCACTGCTGGACCTCCCGATAGCACCTGGTATTTTTGGCCACTGCGTGACACAGAGTGTTGGACTGGATGGGCCACTGGCCTGATCCAACATTGGCTTCTCTTATGTTCTTATGTCTTATTTACTAAGATAGGGCTTAAATATTTAGAACAAATATCTACATAAAGGGGACAATTAAAGAAAATATGTGAAATTGTTTCAATGCTACCTGTACTGCAGTGTTCTTTCCTGTCTAGTTGGCTATTAACATGCTAGACCATCTCATAGGGTGCTCTGTTTATTGACACAGCCTCCTTGCCAGAAACAGATTGATCTTTTGCCCACTGAAACACAAACCCTCTGCACAGCATGGTGGGTTGCCAACCCTCCATGTGGCACCTGGAGATCTATCGCTATTACAGCTGATTTCCAGATGACCAAAATTAGTTCCCCTGGAGAAGATGGCTGCTTTGGAGGGTCCCTCCTTTCCCCAAACCCTGCCCTTACCATGCTTAACTCCTCCCAAAAAACATTTATGGAAATTTCCCAGAGCTGGCAACTCTATGAGGACTAGAATTCCCATCCTGCTTTTGCAGCAGCATCCTTATGCCTCAACTGCATATGCTTCAACCGCATTGTACTTCAGCTGCATCTCTGCCTTGAAATGCTGGGTAAAGTCCACCATTTTAGAGGAATTCCAAATTAGATATCTGGGGGAAATGTGCTGTAGAAAGTAGGGAGGACTGAGACATATGTGAGACTTACGTGAAGCTGTTTTTGCTAAAGTCACCCATGTGGTCTCCCACATGGATCGTGGCCCCCCGGATTCTTTCTCCACCAGCGTCCTGCCGGTTTTTCACCACCACGACGGAGATGTAATATTCTTCACCCAAGTCCACTGACCACCAGGGACTGAGCTCAGTATAGGTGTGGGTTAAGGACCGAGAGATCCATCGCCCGTCACAGTTCCCGTCCATGGCGTAGCTGGACATTCCCGTGATCCCATCTGTGTGTGTGTACGTGGAGGACTGCGAGGTTGGCCGACCTCTGGCCAAATTAGGACCTAGAAGAGGAGCATGACAAAAATGGGGAGAAGTGGTCAGGATCCGCTGCCTTTGATAGACTAGGGGACGCCTGCACCTTTGGGCACCAGGCACTGAGCTCATGATTGGTGTAGGACCGTGCGATCCATCGCCCATCACAGGACTGTGAGGTTGTGTCTTCTCCAAGCCGGTTGGGGGGAGGGGCTTTGAGAATGTATTTGGAGTTTGTTATGTTCGCTGGCCGCCGCCAGGCACCAGTGACTCACTGCTGAGCTTCGTCCCTAGGAACAATAGGGACTAGGCTACTGGACTTTCCAGAGGGAACCTATGGGGACTTTGGCGGGAGATTCAAACCCACCAATAGGATCTAGGGGTGTCCCTTGGGATTGTATATAGTTGGCCTCCTGGCCGTTTGTGGGTGTTCTAGTTGTGTACAAGTAAACCACGCTGATCACTACATCCATCTCTGTGGTTTCTACATGTGTCCAACCCACTACACAACAGAGTTGAGGTTGACTTTTTTCCTCTGCTGCCTCCCACCTCAAGCCTACCCAGGGAGGGGAGCACCGAATGGGGAAGGGAAGACCAATCAGGGAGGCATGCCTCCCCTTCGCTTCCCCAGCCACCCTGCCGGGAGCCACACATAAGGATGGAGCAGTGGGAGGGGGGTTTCACAGGTCTAGTGGGGCACCTGGGGGGAGGGGAGGCAGACCGCCAGAGCTTGTCAAATCTCAGGCTGGGCCTCGTGTCTCTCAAGAGTCTTCTGCAATTTGACATGGGCTGACGGAGGAAATCCGGCCAGGGGTCCCCTTCGTCACACAACACCTGCGTGTGGCACAGCCCAGAACACCCGTTTCGAGGAGGGAGAAGAGTTCCAGTGGTGGACCTCCCGCCCCCTTTGGGGTGGCTACAGCCCAGCTGTCAGAATCAAACCCTTGCATGTGTCAGTGGATGATGGTATTTGTAATCATGGCTCTCTGATGTACATAGCTTTGCTTAGTTGAATTCTATCCTAGTTGCAACTGCAGTTTCCTCCCTTTGTGTTCTCATGCTTCCCGTTCCCTGACTCCACGTAGCACCTGCTAGCAATGTATCAATCTATCTCTGAGGATCCTCCTCTGACATTCCTGAGAGGAGTTTTCCTCTGCTGCCTCCCACCTCAAGCCTACCCAGGGAGGGGAGCACCGAATGGGGAAGGGAAGACCAATCAGGGAGGCATGCCTCCCCTTCGCTTCCCCAGCCACCCTGCCGGGAGCCACACATAAGGATGGAGCAGTGGGAGGGGGGTTTCACAGGTCTAGTGGGGCACCTGGGGGGAGGGGAGGCAGACCGCCAGAGCTTGTCAAATCTCAGGCTGGGCCTCGTGTCTCTCAAGAGTCTTCTGCAATTTGACATGGGCTGATGGAGGAAATCCGGCCAGGGGTCCCCTTCGTCACACAACACCTGCGTGTGGCACAGCCCAGAACACCCGTTTCGAGGAGGGAGAAGAGTTCCAGTGGTGGACCTCCCGCCCCCTTTGGGGTGGCTACAGCCCAGCTGTCAGAATCAAACCCTTGCATGTGTCAGTGGATGATGGTATTTGTAATCATGGCTCTCTGATGTACATAGCTTTGCTTAGTTGAATTCTATCCTAGTTGCAACTGCAGTTTCCTCCCTTTGTGTTCTCATGCTTCCCGTTCCCTGACTCCACGTAGCACCTGCTAGCAATGTATCAATCTATCTCTGAGGATCCTCCTCTGACATTCCTGAGAGGAGGAGGTAGTGAGACATGTCTGTGTGAACGTAGATAGCTGCGCTTGGTAACACTGCACAAGGGTGCCTCCTCCATAGGCCGATGGGAAGCTTTCGCTTTTCAACCTTCTCATGGCCTTCGAGAAAGCCTGTACTGATAAACATTCTCACCATCCTAATTGTATTGTATTACTATACCTAATTACTATGCAATGCTGACGTATGTATGAAGGCTGGACCAAAGGTCTTGTAGTACCTAACTCTGTAATACCTTTCAGTTCTGGCAAGGAGTTTCAACTTGAAAGCAACTTTTCTCACTTCCAAAACAAAGCCTGCTTAAAAGGACTTATTTTATCTGAGAGTTACTGCACGAGCTGACACCAGCCTTCTTCCCACCTTCCCTCATGCAATTCCGTATTGCTTACCTCCGTACACTTGTGTGCAGCTCTGGGCCTCCCCGCGCCCCGCCAGCAGCCCCAGGGCCAGCGTCCAAGTCCAGAAGACCAGCATCCTGCAAGGGGGGGTAGGGGGGTGAGACGAGGCAATGGCTACGGTCAGGGGTTCTAACAAACGGGACTGGACCGAGCTTGGACATGTTGCTGTGCTCCCCGATCCCCCTTGGCACTCCCTCCTCCCTTGGCTGAGCCCCATCCAAAACTGCTCGGTTGGATCAGCCTCCAGCTCACCGTGACTTCCGAACTTGGAGATCTTTCCTTTGTTTGTCCCCTCAAAACTGGGATGCTGGACCTCGACCTCACCCCAGTCTGGCATCCCAGCTTGTGGGGAGTAAAAGGGACTTCCGTGTTGGCCCAGGGACCTCCCCCATGGAGTACCGCAGCTTCATTAAGTCGAGCCCTGTGCATGAAGGGAGGAAGGAGGAGGAAGAGGAGGGTGGGAAGAGGAAGGGGGGAAGCCGGCTGGGAGACAAGCTGTGCTCCTATCCAAACTGAGCTCAATCTGATGTCTGAGCCCAGCCAGTGAGACAGAGGGAGAGCTTGGTGTCCCGGGTCTGGTTCCCCTTGGTGGCCGGAGGAGGCACCTGGGTGATCCCCCCTAGAAAAGAAGGTCAGTGGTGTGCAAGAGTCACATGGAGGAGGGTGGCATCAGGCTAGGGCTTCCAACTCCCAGGTGGGGCAAGGAGATCTCCAACAATCACAACATATTTCAAGGCGACAGAAATCAGTTCCCCAGGAGAGAAAAAAGCGGCTTTCAAGGGTGGGGTCTACGGCATTATACTTCTTCTGAGGTCCCTCCCTTCCCCGAGTGCTGCCGTTCTCAGGCTCCACCCCTAAATCTCCAGGAATTTCCTAAGCTGGAGGTGGCAACCCTACTTCTGGGTCAAGAGCTAATGACATCTCTGAAGTGGATCTGAACAGCTTTTCCACACACTCTTAGAATCATAGAATCACAGAGTTGGAAGGGGCCATACAGACCATCTAGTCCAACCCCCTGCTCAGTGCAGGACCAGTGTAGAGCAGAGATGTCAGACTCATTTGTTATAACTCATTTGTTATAAATGAGACCTTGTTGGGCCAGGCCATGTGCATCATAAAATGTAATGCCAGGTAGCAGAGATATAAACTTTATAAAGGACACAGACAAACACAATTAAATATTTTTAAAAAAACTTTAAATAAAACAATGCTTAAAACACTAGCACTTTTGCAATATTTTGTCTATTTAACAGTCTCTGATAACTGACAGCTCTTGGTCTGAATTATTGCATCAAAATGTCTGCGCTGTAGCAATCTTGAGTATGCTGTTCAGGTGTGTATTTGTAAGCTGGAAAACTAGTTTTGATTTATCAACATTCATTACAGAAATCTCATGCTCAGTGTTCTGAGCCTAGGACCCAGGGGAAAAGATGAAATGGCTGGGCTTTGCAGCCTTTTGTACATAAGTTGCTTCATATGCTGGTCAAGAACATGAGAAGGCATCCTGACACAAACTGAGGGCCATGTGTTTGTCTCCAAAACTGTAGTTTCCCCCAGATAAATAACTACAACTTCCTACAAAGGAAATGGGCTGGGTGAACTTGGTCTGGACACACACTCTCATCCACCGCACTGGCTTGTTGTTATTCCTCCTCTAAAATAGTTCACATTCAATTCTTACTGAGAAAGACTGGTTCATGAGGGCGTGAATACAGTGAAAAGGGGGAGGGAACCCAGTTGCACCCAGGAGAGCCCTGGCATAACGAGCCCAACAGAATACACACAGACACTGTAGCAAGGCACACAAAAGCTCATACCTTGAACAAAACTTTGTTGGTCTTAAAGGTGCTTGGTATTTCTCCTGTGTTACTGAGGCAGCCCAGCAAAGCAAGCTCTGCTTCATTCCCTCCCTCCCTCCCTCCCTTCAGGGAGAAGCCTCAGCCTGTGGAAGGAAAGAAAGACTTCCCTTTGTCTCCTGCAACCTGGCCAGGAAGCAAGCTCTGGCTGTTCCTTCCTCCCCCTGAGAGGAGGTGGGGGAGGAGTCTCAGCCAGTTCTTTACCAGACTCTCTCAACCACACAGGATAGGCTTGCCTATCTATCCTGTGCAATTGAGAGAGACTGGAAAAGCAAGCTGTGACATAGCAGCAGCAGCAAAACTAGAACACAAAGCAGGAAACAGCCAAGTCCTTGTGGGCCAGATTGAGGCCCTCCGAAGGCCTGATCTGGCCTGTGGGCCGCATGTTTGACACTGGCAGAGGTCTCCAAATGAAGAGCGGAAAATAAGGTTCAGTGTGTTCCTCCCATTGGGACAGGAATCAGGGATTTAGGCAGCAGGGAGGCAGATTTAAGGCACTCTTAAGGAAGGCTTCCTGCACGTCTGTGCCGCAAATGAAAATTAGGTATGCACTTGGTAAACTGCCCAGCCTCACTGGGGAGAGGCACATGGGTTGTGCACGGTTGCAGCGGTGCTCTCAACTGCATGCACCAGCTCGTGCTATTGAGGAAAGTGGTGCACAGGTGGCGCAGGCAACTGAGTATTGGCGGTGGGAGGGTCTGTGAGTGGGAGATGGATGCATAGGCAAGTGGGGATGTGCAGATGGGGGCGGGAAGGAAGGCATGAGGAAGGCTTTGAGGGGGCAGATGGGGCCAGTGGACATTGCCTGTTCGGGGCCCACCAAAACCGGGCACTGGCTTGTCTCAGACAAGGAACTGGAGTTTTCCAGAAGGCTGGAGATCTATAACAGATTCCTTCACGAAATGACCATCTGCAGAATGCTTTGGGCAAATCTTTGACACTTTAATGTGTCTGTCGGTGTAGCATGGATTCGTCCTTTGCAGTTGCAGGATCTCCCTTATGGCAAGTTTACTGGGTCTCAGGGCATGAGTTTTCTAGGCTTGATATAAAACATGAGGGGGGGCGGTCCCTGCTCACTTTGCTTGCCAAACCTAGAGCTTGCTGTGCTTCTAGTATTATTTTATAGGGGCTCAGCACCTGTGCGCTCTGTGGGCTCACCCAGCAAAGTGATCTGGTCATATTTTTCTTCTATAGCGATAATAAGCATCTTCAATACATTTTGTCTGACAACAGATCATTGTTCGGTGAAAGAAAGGAATTGTGTCTGTAAAGGGCTGTCAAGTTGCAGTTGACCTATGGCGATCCTGCAGGGTTTTCAGGGCAAGAGACAGAGTGGAGGTAGTTTGCAACTGCCTGCCTCTGCACCAGGACCCTGGACATGCTTGGTGGTCTCCCATCCAAGCACTAACCAGGGCTGACCCTGCTTAGCAGCCAAGGTCTGATGAGGCTGGGCCCTGCTGGACCATCCAGGCCAGGGCAAGAGAGGTTCAGAGGCAGTTTGCCATGGCCTGACTCTGCATAGCACCCCTGGACTTCCTGGGGGGGTCTCTCATCCCAATGCTAACCAGGGCCGACCCTGCTTAGCTTCCAAGATCTGACAAGGTCAGGCTACCCAAGTCATCCAGGTCAGGGCTAAAGAAGGCAGTTAGAACACCAGCATTTAGACCGCCTGCCTCCTCCATCAGTGTAGCTGCGGCTGAGGCTTTGCTTTGGCTTGCGGGAGGACTCTGATTTCAGCAGAAGTCTCTAAAAACAAAAGACGCTTTGAAAAGTTCCAGTGGCTGCCAGGACCACTGTAAGGGCCTGTGTAAGGAAGCTGGTCGATTCTGCTGCCTGTAGATGCTTGGGGATAGTGCTGCACAGATGTGCTGGGGGCCATCTCACCCTTGACAGAACCCAAAGTGATAATTCCGTAGTCCGTTTTCTCAAGTGCTTCATGTTCTATGAAGTGCACAGCCACAGATGAATGAAGGAACAAAGCAGAGCTCAGGGAATTGGTTACATTAAGCCCGTCTTGGTTTGAGAAGGAAGTGCTATTGTGTGGCCTCTGTCATCGCGACTTCTAGCAAGTAAACACCTTGGCAAATAGCCCAGCGATATTTAGGGGAATAACCTGGCCTCAGGTGTTCCCATTTCCTTTGTTTTGGAAACTACAACTCCCATGAGCATCCTGAAGCTGCTGGCCAATGACGCAGCCAACAGGAAAGAGGAGGGAGGGGTGCAGGAGCCGAGCAACGGAGTTTTCTGACTTCAGGTATGGGGGGGGATTCCAAACCTCGATGCATCCTGACTGCAGTTACTAACATCAGTACTCTACAGGGGTGAATTGGGGGTGGGGATGCCGAGCAAAGAGTAAAATAATAATTAAATAACAATAATGAAAAATGGGTGGAAAAGGCAAGAAAGGAAGAGATGGCCCGTAAGGAGCACATTCCCCCCCCCCATTCCCAGTACTTGGCCTCCTTTAGCTGCTTTTTGTGGCTGCGCTTGTGGATTTCAGGCTTTCCTAAGCCGAGCTGTGGGCAAAGAGAGTTCCTTGGGGCTAGATGCCCCCTGGCGCCATGCCCCCCTTGACTGGATGCCCTGCTGGGCAGGCTTGCAGCCACCTGTCCCTCCCCTGCAGTGGGACAAACATCCTTCTCCGGGCAAAGACACTTCCCTAGCAAGTAGCCCAGGGATGTTCCGGGGTCTCTTTGGGCCAAGGTGCTCTCTGTCCCAAACTATCATCCCCAATGTGGTGACCAGTTGGGAGGCACATGGCTTGATGTTCTGACGAGCTAGGCCTGGCACAGACAGACAGGCACTCCCGTCCTTTTATTATTAGAGATATCGTGCCCCCCGTGTCCCTCAAACTCACCTCGATGTGACTGTCGCTTCTTTCTCTTGGCACGCTGGCAGTCTCAGCTTGGAGTGGAGCCCCTTGTCTTCCGCCAGACTCTCGGGTCTCCTTCCAGCCGCCCTGCTTTTATCCTCTTTCCAGTGGGCAGGTCTTGCTGGACCCAGAGAAGCCCAGCCAATCACAGCAATGTCTGTTGCTCAAGATCCAGTCAAGATAGCGCTTCTGCCTTCCCATCTGGCTTCTTTTATCGACTTGGCCAGTGATGAGGGGCAGGTCTGTTTGCACAAAACGTCTTGATCCGGTATGACCCTCCCTCCCCCATCCCCATCTCTCTACCTGGCTGCTGTTTCCCGGGGGGGGGGTGGGGGGTAGCACAGCTCCTTTGCCAAATAATTTGCAGATAAGATACTGGATATTCCCGCAATTTCATGATGAGAGCAAACACGGCCATTAACCTTGATCCAGGCCAAGTACCACCCAGCACACAAATAGAGATTTCTAAGGAATGCTGAGGAGAAGAGGAGGGCCCCTGTGTTGTACTAACAGGAGTCAAACCATCCCCTTTCCTTCAAAGTTGCGGCGATCTCAGGTACTTCCTCTTGAGGATTCCAGTAGTTCTGCCACAACGTTCTGTGTGGAGGGCCTCCCCGTGTGATATGTTTCATGCCCATCAGTAGCTGTATTATTATCATCTTCATCTTCAGTATCATCATTTAAAAATTTATATGCCGCCTCTCGCTGCCAAGTGGTCTTGAGGTGGCTAAGAACAGCTAGAATCTTAACAGATATCAGTTAAATACATAAAAGAAACAAAACTAAAAGGCAGACCACATAAACAGACCTGACTAATAAAAAGCGAAGCGGAAGAGATCTCCTTTGCAGCCCGCATAAGGAAGAGATCTCCTTTGCAGCCCCTGTAAAACTTAGGTAAGTCCCGCAGGCAGGGGTCATTTTGTAAAAAAAAGAGGTGCAGGAGCTCATTAGCATAACGTATTTGCATATGCCACACCCCCTGACATCAAGTGGAAGTGTGTCAGAAGGCAGCACCCACTGCTCAGGCTCCACTGGATTGTTTTGGATTGCTATGGGTGGGGAGGGAGGGCTCTGCAACACCTGGCTGTTTATTGCTCCTCGTGGCCCAGGGCTGCTGGGAGCACGGGCCGGGCCTTGTTGCATGTGCCCGCCCCCTGGGCTCTTTACTGCCGGAGCGCCACTCCTGTGCGCTCCTGCAGGAAATGACCCCTGCCCGCAGGGCCCATATACTGTCTGACAGCTGTTTCCACTAGGTTTGCCAGGTCTGGGTTGGAAAACACCTGGAGACTTTAGGGATGGATCCAGGAGAGGGTGGGGTTTGGGGAAGGGAGGAGCCTCAGCAGGGTACAATGCCAAAGAGTCCACCCTCCAGAGCAGCCCTTTTCTCCAGGGGAACTGATCTCCGTCAGCTGGGAATCAGCTGTAAGAGCGGGAGATCTCCAGGCCCCACCTGGAGGTTGGCAAGCCCAGTTTCCACCAGGACAGGGCCACCACAAAGAAGGCCCTCATCCTACTAGCTACCAGGGGGCCAGGGACCACAAACAGGTTGCGGGCCAAAGAATGCAAATTTTAGGGAAGGAACATGTCAGAAGAGTCGGTCCACCAGGTATGGAAGTCCCAGACTGTTTAGGGCTTTAGAGGTAATCACCAGCTTCTTGAATTTGATCTGGAACTGCAGCCAGTGCAGCTGTTTCAAGACAGGATAGATATGATCTCTCCGAGGAGAACCTGTCAGCAATCTTGCTGCTGCATTTTGGACTGACTGTGATTTCCAGAGTGCCTTCAGACTCAAACCTACATAGAGCGCATTACGGTAGTTTAGGCGGGAGGTGACCGTGGCATGAATCACTGTGGCTAGGTCAGAATGAGACAGATATGGAGACAGTTTGATCTGGGCTTGGTGCACGTAGAAAAACAAGGAGGAGTCAAGCCAGGCCCCCAGACTCCTAAAAGTTGGACTCCATCAAGAGTTGGGAGCTGAAGGGCCCCTGGCATGGATAATCTCTGTCTTAGATGGATTTAACTTCAACCAGCTCTGCTTCAACCAACGAGCCACGGCCTCAAGGCAACGGGCCAGATCTGGCAGTGCAGAGTCAGGCTGCTTATCCAGCAGGAGGGAGAGCCGGGTGCCATCTGCATATTGGTAAAACAAAAAGAAGAAACACAGTCCATAAACAGTAACGGCAAATGTAAACAGAACTGTGCAATGTAACATGCTTAATAAAGTGAAACAAGTTTAAATAAATGTGTGTAATTCTATTTGTGTAAGCATAACAATAATACAAAATACAAAGATTCAAAAAACATCTGTATTACAAAATATGCAATGCAAAAATTATTGGACAAAAGGTCCAATGAACAATTATGAAGAAATGCACAACACAGAGCATGAAGAAAGAGGACTAATACTTCGTTTTAGACATCTTTTTCAGAGATGGACTATTTATACCAACTCTGTAAGGTCTCAGTTTACATTCTTTCTCTGAAAATGATCAGTGGCCCAACATTGAAACTTTTTTCCTGCTAATTCAATTTCTAGAATTACGGTCAGAAGATAAGCGTCGTCTCGCCAAAGTTCTCCGTGTGGAAGCTATCAAACTTTCAAAGCAGTAAATTAATGCCAGTTGACATTCAGCAGCCTCAGTGGACAGGGGCATGGCGAGCTCCATCATTCTATGCCATCAGGAGGTCCAGCAGTGGGGCCAGGACACTAGAAGCCCTCCCACTGTTACCCCCCCCCCAAGCACCAAGAAGACAGAGCATCCCTTGCCCCAGACTGAGAGTTCCTGTCTATACCTTGTGGCTCATAGCCACTGATGGACCTCTGCTCCATATGCTTATCCAATTCCCTCTTGAAGTCGTCCATGCTTGCAGCCACCACCACTTCCTGTGGCAGTGAATTCCATGTGTCCATCACTCTTTGGGTGAAGAAGGACTTCCTTTTATCCGTTCTGACCTGACTGCTCAGCAATTTCATGGAGTGCCCAGGAGTTGTCTTGTGAGAAAGGGAGAAAAGTACCTCTTTCTCCACCTGCTCTGTCCCATGCATAATCTTGTCAACCTCGATCATGTCACCCATCAGCCGTCGTTTCTCCAAGCTAAAGAGCCCTAAGCGCTTTAACCTTTCTTCATAGGGAAAGTGTTCAACCCTTTTAGCATTCTAGTTGCCCTTTTCTGCACTTTTTCCAAAGCCTCTCTCTCTCTCTCTCCCAGGGGTCATTTCGTAGAAAAAGAGGTGCAGGAGCTCATTAGCATAACTCATTAGCATAACTTATTTGCATATGCCACACCCCCTGACATCACGGGAAGTGTGTCAGAAGGCAACACCCACCGCTCAGGCTCCACTGGACTGTTTTGGATTGCTAGCTGGGGGGGGGGACGAGCAGATCTGTCCTCGCAGAGGAGGGAGAGCTTGTGCCCGAATAAAACTTGGTCTTAAAGGTGCCACTGGACTGTTTTTTTTGGGGGGGGGCTCTGCAACTTACCTGGCTGCTTCTTGCTCTGACTGAGGGCTGCTGGGAGAAGAGGGTGGGGCTTGTTAGAGATTGGATTTATACCCCGCCCTTCACTTGGAGTCTCAGAGTGGCTTACAAACTCCTTTCCCTTCCCCTCCCCACAACAGACACCCTGTGAGGTGGGTGGGGCTGAGAGAACTCTGACACAAACTGCTCTTTTTCAAGGACAGCTGTGCCAGAGCTTGTGACTGACCCAAGGTCACATCAGCAGCTGCAAGTGGAGGAGTGGGGAATCAAACCCGGTTCTCCCAGATTAGAGTCCGCACACTTAACCACTACACCAAACTGGGAGCAGGGGGTGGGGCTTGTTGCATGTGCCCGCCCCCTGAGCTCCTTTACTGCCGGAGCTCCAGTCCTGTGCGCTCCTGCAGGAAATGACCCCTGCTCTCTCCCACTGTCTCACAGCGCACACTCCTGAGCTTGAGTCCGGTTTAACAATGGGGACTAGGATCCTAGTCCCTCCACTGGGGGAACCAATGGGACCGTGGCGGGAATTCAAACCCGCCAATGGGACCCAGGGGCGTGTCCCCTGGTTGTGTATATAGTTGGCCTGCCGGCCATTATTTTTTGTCTTTGTTGTGTACCAGTAAAGTATGCTGATCACTACATCAGTCTCCATGCTTACTTCACGCGTCTAACCCACTACACTTCACTTCCTTCCTTCCTTCCTTCCTCTCCCTCTCTCTTTCTTTCTCCTGTTAAGACACAGGTGACTTATGCCGACCCCACGGGGTTTTCAAGGCAAAGAGACGTTCAGAGGTGGCTTCCCAAAGGTAATTTCTAATTTACCAGTAATTCTCAGGTGGAGCCCTTGGACTCCTTTTTGTGCTTTGCCGTGGGTTGTGTGGGAAGAGTGAACCGGGGGAATTTTAGAAATTCTCATTTTGTCACATCAGGACTGTTGGTGGCACAACACAGAGCATCCAGTTTTGGGGATGGAAGGAAGAAACTTGGAGGGTCTCAGAGGCCACCCATCATCCCACTCCATGTGTCTTACCTCCATATTGCTCTGTACAGCTGTGGGCCTTCCCACACCCTGCCAGCACCCAAGTCCAGATGATAAGCATCCTGTAAGGGGCGGGGGAGACGGCAATGAGAGCCATGCTTGGGGGGTCAGCCCCCCAGCAGTGCAAGGAGGGCACTCCCCTTTGAAAGACGGCAGGAAGAGGGATGGATGGGTGCAAGGAGCTACAGGGATCTCATGGGCACAATACATGCCTGGGAGTGCCCTGGGATTAGAATGCAGGGATCAGGCTCAGGCATTAGTTGTTGTTGTTTTTTTTTAAAAAAGGAACTGCCATGGCAGGATAACGACCTCCTGCCTCTTATGTTTTTCCATTCCAGATTTTACTTCCTCTCAAGTCCCAGTTTTAATTTGAAAAAAGAAACCTCCTGCCCTTTTTGTTGCAGAGATGAAAGGGGAAAGGTGCAGGAAGCTTTGTCCCGATGGTCTGGGAATGAATGGGGAAAGGAAGCTGCAAGACGGCTGGAGGGAAACTATATTGGGTATTGTAAATAAGAAGTGGGAGACTGACCAGTTATGAAGGTGCACAGAGAGCCCTAAGCTTTTTAACCTTTCTTCATAGGGAAAGTGTTCCAGCCCTTTTATCATTCGAGTTGCCCTTTTCTGCACTTTTTCCAATGCTATAATATCCTTTTTGAGGTGTGGTGACCAGGACAGTACACAGTACTCCAAATGAGGTCGCACCATTGATTTATACAGGGGCATTATGATATTGGCTGATTTGTTGTCAATTCCCTTCCTAATAATCCCCAGCATAGCATTGGCCTTTTTTATTGCAGTCACACACTGCACACATGTCTCGACATTTTCTGTGAGTTATCTACTACAACTCCAAGATCTCTCTCTTGGTCAGTCTCTGCCAGTTCGGACCCCATCAATGTGTATTTATAGTTAGGATTTTAGTGTTGGATCCAGTAAGGATTTTAGTGTTGGATCCATTCCAATCTGGCTTCCCCCCCGGGGAACAGGATGGAGACAGTGTTGGTCGCCCTCACAGAGTATCTCCACAAACAGCTGGATCAAGGCGGGTCGGCACTGCTGATATTACTCGATCTTACAGTAGCATTCAACATGGCCGACCATGATCTACTGACCCACCACCTTGCCAGCACTGGAGTCTGTGGGGTAGCCATGCAATGGTTCACCTCATTCCTCCATGGCCAGGAACAGGGAGTGGCGCTGGGAGAGACACTGTCCCAAGTCACCCGCTAGTATGTGGAGTTCCTCAGGAGCACTTCTCTCCCTGATGTTAACATCTATATTCACCCCCTCACCCAGCAGGCGCAGAGTTTCGGGCTGGGATGTCATAAGTACGCTATTTCTGTTGATGGCTGAAGAAGAAAAAGAAGAAGAGTTGAATTTATACCCCACCCTTCACTCGGAGTTCTCCCCATGACACCCTGTGAGGTAGGTGGAGCTGTGAGAGCTCTGAGAGAACTGTGACTGACCCCAGGTCACCCAGCTGGCTGCATGTGGAGGAGGACATTGGTACAAGTCGATATCTTAATAGAGTTTTTCCACAAATATTCCCAAGTTTCAATAGTCACTTCCCTCTTCATATTTATTGCCCACTTTATCATTTGCTCTTTAACAATTTCATCTTCAGTATACCATTTACCATTTCAACAACAGTTTATACATTTTAGAGATATTTTTCCCCTCTCCACTTCCCCAAATATTTTCCATTTCATTTTTTTCTTCTCTAAAACCATAATTTTGCGAACTCCTGACTTTTGACGGAGGGTCCCTAACATCAGCATCAACCGTCAGGAGTCTGGGTGTGACTCCGGATGCCTCCTTACCAGTGGAGGCCCAGGTCACAAAGGTTGCCAGGCTGGTGTTTCTCCAACTGTGCCCGGTCAAGCAACTGGCTCCCTACCTGCCTCATTCTGACCTAGACGTGATAATCCATGCAACGGTGCCCTACTACTGTAACTCACTCTATGTGGGTCTACCCTTGAAACTGACCCGGAAGCTCCAACTGATCCAGAATGCAGCTGGATGGGTTTTTATGGGGACCCCTTGGATGGGACACATTGAACCTGTTCTGCATGAGGTGCACTGGCTTCCGGCGGAGCACCGGATCCGGTTCAAGGTTCTGTTTTTGACCTTTAAGGCCCTTAGTGGTCAGGGACCCACATACCTTCAGGACCACTTCTGTAAGTATGCCCCTAGAAGATCATTATGCTTGGAAAGTAAGAACCTCCTGGTGGTCCCTGGCCCTAGAGAGAGAGAGAGAGATCTGGCGGTCCTCAACCGGGGCCGGGGCTTTTTCGGCCCTGGCCCCGACCTGGTGGAACAAAAAGCTCCAAACGCAGATTACAGTCTCATGGTAATTAAACATCCACAGCATCCAACAATACATTTATTAATGATAAAATGTGTAGAATTACAAACCATGCTAAAAGCACCAGTCTGCCAGCAGGGAAATACAGAGAGATTGAAATGCAACTGGGAGAGGTCTGCGCAAAACTACCGAAAACTATAACTGGCAAATTCACACTCGGATGGATCTGAGAGAAACTAAACCACCAAACCACGGCAGGCTGCCAGTCACAGAGCTCCCAAGAAGGTGGCCGTCCTGCCCCAGGGAGAGGATGTGATTATGGGTCACGCATGGAGGTACGTGCCCAGCAAGAGGTCCAGCCGGATGGTGGATTAAGGAGCACAGGGTTGGGGCAGGGAACCCCGGCTCAGGCAGTGTGTGGCGGACTCCGAGTGAGGCATCGCTGGACAGAGCTGAGACTGAAGAGGAGTTCTGTGGCACATCAAAGACTGACAGAAGTTTCTTCCAGCAGTAGCAGCTGGTGTGGCCGAGAGAGAGGCGGCGGCCTCTAGCACACCAAACGATGCTGACTGGCTGTTATTCCATTAGTCTTTAAGGAGCCTTCCTGGTTGTTTTGTCTGCAGGAGAATAGCACAGCGACCTCTCTGGGGTTATTATCACGGATATGGAGTCCCTCAGTCACTGTCTGGCCTAGCCAGCGACTGTTCTGCTCTTGGTCACAGGGAAAACCACTGCCCGGCGTGGTTTGCAGGGCCTGAGGAACAGCAGGGGGATTCAGAAGATGCCTGCTGAGAGGAAGCATCCAGGACGTTGACTGGGTGTCAGACTCCCACAGCATCAATGAAGTACACACTTGCAGAAAAGGTTTTACTTTATTTGAAGCTATCGGTGCAGTAACAGGATCACTGTTCAGAATGAGGGGTGAACATGGAGAACAATAGATTATAGTACATTCAAAAAGCTGAGGCCCAATTGTGGGACTTCCCCCGCGCGCCATTGAGCCTGGGAAGCAACGTTTCTAGCTAATCATAACATATTTGCTTCTCATGGTTTTACCATGAGATCACCCAAGCTACTCCCCGGCAGCTACCACCTGTGGCCTTGAGAGATACGGACGTCCCTGCAGCTAGGCAATTAAGCGCATCAACAGTCATACATGGGAAAGTGAAAGCACTCAAGCGCATACAAAGAGAGGGAAAAAACCATTTCGGCAGCTTGCTGACACTGGGAAGACATCATTCCATTCCGGACACGTGAACTCTACGATCTCTTATCACAGGTGTGGTTGGGTGGTGCCGTGGACTTCCACTTCACCTAGAGACAGGAATGCTTCACGGCCCTTGATGGCGATGGTTATGTAGCGGCCCCGGG
>NW_015173806.1:0-2235 GCF_001447785.1 Gekko japonicus
TCAAACTAAACATTTAAAGAAACACATACCCCTAAACATGAAATTATTACAGGGTGTCTTACAGATATTGTAAAATTGTTGGTTTTCACGTGAGTCCTTGTAAGCTCAGTTACCAGGGTCCTTAAGAGTCCAAGCCACAGGTGAAACAAGTACAGACCTTGAGATTAGATCTATTGGTGCAGAAGCTACATACACAATACAGCAACCTTGCTTTAGGAACTCCTTTGGGACAGCAGGTGTACAGAGATACTACTGGGGAGAAGGATGCAGCTTTTCCTCTGTTAGGTGGAACCCCTTCCTGCTTTGAACTCCACTGTTTTGTTATTTTTATATGATCTAAAATTGCTAGGCAATAAAAGAAGCTTAAAAGTAAAACACGCCCTGACTGTAAATCTAACTTAAAGCAAGTCTGTTGGGGAGGTAAGATTTCCCAGAGGTATATCCCATTTTGGGAAGGAACGGGATCTGATTTGAGCAAGGAGCTGTGAGCACTCCAGCACTTGGCACTGGACTACCACAAGATGATGCTTATGGTTGAATACAAAGTTCAAAATAAATAGTGACCCACCAAACCCACCAGCCATATACAGTTTGATAAACCCCCCTGATAAAACACATGGCAGGGAAACCCATATGGATGATGGACAGTGCTCAACTTGGAAGATCACAAATTGTGCGGGCCTCAAATGACAATACTTCTGAACATATACCAGTCGAATTAATGGAGAGGGTGGTGGCCAGGAGGTACTCCATTAGCACAAATGTCCTGAGGCACAGGAATGATGTCGATGCCATGAGAAAAGCACTGAAGGATATATGTGCGTTTTCCTGACTATTCTTAGAGGAAGGTAACACAATGTGACTAGTGCTGCAGCCCGAAACATTTCCCCATCTAGGATTAGGATTAGCGCGGGAATAAATGTCTGCCCAGGAATACAAGAGCAGAGGAAGATCAGGTAGTGGGTGCAACTTGAAGGAACCGTGAAGAATCCAATGAATGGGGAGGTGAAAGAAAGTCAATTGATCTTTCATCACAGCAGGAGGAAGTGCAGAAGAATCAAGACCAAAAGTCAGCCATAAGCAGCCAGTTCTTGTGGTCTTGAAGGAGGCACTTAAGTGAGAGAAATTGGGAGGGGGGGGGGACGGACGACATCCTCAGCTGTGTACCATAAATGTTTTATCATTTTCATGGTAACCCAGGTAGAATTTCTGTCTCCTCAAAAACACTTCACAGTTGAAAATAGGGACTGGCTCGTACCATCCCTGTTCTTGTATAACTCTCTTGTCAAGCATCACCCCTTTCTCTAGGCCATGCTGCTGAGAGCTCCACTCTGCTTGCTGCAGTCATTGTTTTGCAATAATCTGTCACTTACAGACTCAAAAGGTAAAAAGGTGATTACTCTTTTTTATACACTAAAAAGACAGAACTCTCCTGTAACATGTTGGTAGTGGCTCAGTACACACCTCAGTAGTTATAGTGTGGGAAAGGACAGGCACAGCTCCTTAAGTCAGTGGTGTCAAACATGCGGCCTGGGGGCTGGATCAGGCCCCCGGAGGGCTTCTATCAGGCCCACAGTGGAATTGGCTGTCTTCTGCTTCTTCTTCCAGCTCTGCTGCTGCATCATTGTAGGTTTGCAGCTTACAGATACACACCTGAACAGGATACTCAAGATTGCAACAGCACAGAGACCAGGAACAGAGACCAGTTCTTCAGATGCAAAAAAAAATGGGCATCTAGCATTGGATGAAGAGGGCTCCAACAGAGAGAGACAGCTTTTGCCTTCAGAAATTATTAACGATATTTAGAAAAAAATAATAAAGGAAAAAGAGTGAACCAAGAAAAGCAGCTTCAGCCTTACAATTAGGTAACTGACCTGAACTGGACCCAATCGAGAATTCGAATAGCTTCCTGAAGATTCCTGGGGCAGCACAGCCTAGAACTCATTCTACCCAGAGGTACCACGTTCCATGTTTCTTTCACTTGCATCTCTCCAGCATTTCAATGGAAGCAGAAATTGTCAGCAGCCATGTGGGTCCCAAATTCCCCCCCCAAAAAACCCCCACAACAGAACACAGTCCACATACCACCTTTTATTAGGACCATCCAAATGAATCCAACTGCACACACACTCACAAACTCCATCCATGAGAACCAGGGCCGGCCCCAGCTTATTTTGCACCCTAGGCGAGGATCCCTTCTGGCGCCCCCCCATGCGCTATCCCCCTCCCCCTGTG
>NW_015173806.1:2432-5021 GCF_001447785.1 Gekko japonicus
TGTTTTTCCTAGCAGCCTTTCATGGAAATTCTCCAGGCGAAGCTTCCCCCACTTCTCTTCTCCATGCTGTGGAGAACTTCGTCTGCAAAATTTCTGTTTCCGAGGCTGGAACTGAAAGCACAAGAACAACAGGGTCAGGACAAGTTGGTAGACCCTTCACGAGAATAACACCGCTTTTGCAAACAGGTCTCTCCTAGCCGTGTCTGATGCAGTTCACACTTCCCTAGGAGGCCCTGATCTCCAATTCTCTATACTCGGGCTAATCTTTCATTTGCTCTTTCTGCTTCTGCCCTCAAGGTAGCTTTTAGCAATGAGAGCTCCCTGAAAACAAGGGTACCACTAAAAACAGACAAAATAATATACCAGAGTTCAAATATCCTTGAAATTTAATAACACCTTTAGCATTCCGCTGCGGGACTGCAGTCCTACGCATGCTTGCCTGGGAATAAGCCCCACTGAACCCAATGGGTTTCCTCTAGGGCTGCCAGGTCCCCTGTGGCCACCAGCGAGGGCTGGGTGCGTAGGGTTGCCATCTCCAGGTTGGGAAACTCCTGAAGATTTGGGGACGGAGTCGGGCTAGGACAGGGACCTCAGTGGGGTACACTGCCACAGAGCCCACCCTCCAAAGCACCCATTTTCTCCAGGGGAACTGATCTCGGTAGTCGGGAGATGAGGCATAATTCTGGGGGATCCCCAGACCCCACCTGGAGGCTGGCATCGCTAGCTCAGGTGCCACTAGACTTTTTCTTTTTAAATTTTAAATGCTTTATTTGAATAAACATTTATAACAATAAACCTTGGAAACATAAAGTAAGCAGCAACAAGCGATAAGGCTCAAATCACATCAAAGCAACTTGTGCATCACAGAAGAACGATTCTAACATTTTAAACGTTAACCAATAAACAAGGTAAGATATTGAAAAGTACGCAGACGGAGAGTGATTTCAGCTTAGCGTACTTTATTAGATCAGGAACAAGATGACTTTGGCCGGCTCGCAGGCCGGCTTATATCCCCCGAGAAACCGCCACCCAAAAGACACCCCTACTTCCCTAGAGGTTATTTACAGTGGCCGAGAGTCCCATAGGCTCTCGGCGGGGACGCAACACCTAGCCCCCTGATTGGAGCAGGCTAGGATCCGCATAGTCCATTGTCTCTTGGAGCGAAGCTCCTTAGTCTCTGGATTTGTCTGGACATGTCTGGACTTGTCTGGACTGGATACATTTCAGATATATTGACTATTTTGCTATTTCTATTGATGAAGAGATTGTGAGTGCTAGATTAGAACCGGAATTTAGGCGAATAGGAGCTCTGTATTTGTTACAGTAAGTAAACTAGAAGAAAAGCCCAGAGGAGTAGACAGGATTAGTAGGGAGAAGTTCTGTGTCTGTCATATATTGCAATCATGGAAACCGCCGTGCATACAAATTTGGAGTAAGTGGTGCTGGATCGTTGTCTTTGATGTGAGTCAGAAATGTTACACCTAATAAATCGGTCCCGAACTTTGTTTCTCCAGATGGAAAGCTTAGGAGGAGAAGCAGAGCCCGGTCTTCGACTCATTCTAGTTCAGTGGTGGCAAACCTATGGCACACAGAGCCCTCTCTGTGGGCACAGGTGCCATCGCCCCAGCCAGGCCCAAACCGTCATTAAAGTGTCGAATTCTCTGCCAAATAATTTTAAGTCAATGAAAGCATTTGGGATTGCTTTCCTTACTTTGTTTGGATCATCTTAAGTTTATGTCTGAGTTGTTTTTTCTAAAGTAAAAACTCAGTATTCAGGTTAAATTGCCGTGTTGGCACTTTGCGATAAATAAGTGGGTTTTGGGTCGCAGTTTGGGCACTCGGTCTCTAAACGGTTCGCCATCACTGTTCTAGTTACTCTCCAAAGTCCAAACCCATGAGACCCTCAGCCCCCAACCAATGCTCCCTCTAAGCTGTGGAGTCCTGTGAGCAAAAATTCTACTTTGTGAGCTACTGGCATTAAAGTTGTGAGAGAGAGATTTGGCTCCTACATAAATTAGTTTGCTCTGGAGCCATCCTTCCTGAGCCAAGACAAAAATCTGTGAGCCGGAGGCTAAAGAACTGTGAGCTAGCTCACACTAACTCAGCTTAGAGGGAACACTGCCCCCAACCCCTCTTTGGAAGAGAGCGCAGGAAACAGTCGGGAGGAGCCTCGGCATTACCTTCGGAGGCAAATGCGAGACGGTGCCGGAGCCACAGCCGGCCAGGGCGACCTCCGGCGCTCCCCTCTCCCCTCGCATCCCGCCGCCCACCCCCAGCTGGTCTCCTCACCCTCTCCCCGCCCAGCTCCCGTCGTCGCGACCAAGGCTCCCTCTAAGCTGTGGAATCTTGTGAACAAAAATTCTACCTCGTGAGCTACTGGGCATTAAAGTTGCGAGCGAGCGATTCGGCTGCTGCATAAACTAGTTTGCTCTGGAGCCCTCCCTTCCTGAGCGGAGACAAAAACCTGTGAGCCGGAGGCTAAAAAACTGTGAGCTAGCTCACACCGACTCAGCTTAGAGGGAACACTGGTCGCGACTCCCTCCTCCTCCTCCTGCCTCCCAGGGAGAAGCCCCCCGAGCCCCACGCTCG
>NW_015173806.1:5501-15905 GCF_001447785.1 Gekko japonicus
GGGGCTCCGGCCGGGGGCCCTCCCCCCCCCCCCACCCCGGGGGCTTGTCCCTCTGCAAACGCGTCCCTGCCCTGAGATCCGGATTGCTGTTTTGGAGGATTAGGGGCTTTGGCCCGGATTAAATCTGCGAAGGAGGCGAACGTAGATGGGTGTTGGAGACGTCCGACTCCGGGGCGCAGACCTTGCAGGCGGGTGTTGCCTGGCCGTGGCTGCGCCGAGGGTTTCCTGGTTTGGTTTGGTTTGGTTGTGTGCTTATGAGTCTTTTTTTCGTTTTGCTGCTTGCTGCCTCGCGACCGTTTCCAGGTAGTCCACCTGTGGTAAGAACACCGCCACGCCGCATGCGCAGAAGAGAGTCCAGCCCTGTCTGCAGGCTCACAGACCAGTCCAAGTCTGGCCAGGATGGACACTGTGCAGGCGGGTGTTGCCTGGCCGTGGCTGAGCCGAGGGTTTCCTGGTTGGTTTTGTTGTGTGCTTATGAGTCTTTTCTTCGTTTTGCTGCTCGCTGCCTCGCGACCGTTTCCAGGTAGTCCACCTGTGGTGAGAACACCGCCACACCGCATGCGCAGAAGAGAGTCCAGCCCTGTCTGCAGGCTCACAGACCAGTCCAAGTCTGGCCAGGATGGACACTGGGTCATTTTCAGGACCGCTTCATGCTGTGCCTGGGAGTCACATTGGCGGTGGCTATTTTGATCTTTCCCCCCCCCAAGGGACTTGTGGGGGGGGAAGGGCGGACGGCTGGCCCTAAACTCTTTGAGACGTGCGCCGTAGCAGGTTGACCATAATGGCTGCTGTGATTGCATGGCTCAGTTAAGGACCTGGCGTCTTCCTTTCTGTTTATCGTGGCAGAAATGCCGGTGTAACATAACACTTGTATAGTTGGAATTACACACCTGCCACATGAGGTGATGTTTATCTCTGGCGGGAATGACAGAGTATTCAGTGCTGTTCCGCGGTGTGTCTGTGAGTACTGTGAGCACTGAATACTCTTCAGGCAGGCCACTCCACAAGGCGGGGGCCACAACAGCGAAGGCATGTGTACAGGCAACAATCTGGAGGGGGAAAACACAATGTGGTATCACCTCGTGAGGTCCCTGCTCTCCTGGTTTCCCCCAAACTATGCAAAACTGAATTATTCAAGAGGGCTTTTCTATGCAGGCAATAGGGTAGCGCTGTACAGAAAGCATCCTGTGGTCTCTGTATTACTGTGAATAGTTTGCTGTGGGTTGGAGCCTATTGGGTAATTTTGCATCATATAATGTCTCATGTTCAGTTCTGTTTTTAGACTTCTGGTTGGTTCTGCATCCCAAATCCTGTTTCATCGTTTCTTGAATGTCCCATCTTGTTGATTGTATTGACTCACTCTGTAATCTGCTATGCAGGCAATAGGATAGCGCTGTACAGAAAGCATCCTGAAGTTCCTTGGATAAATTATTGGGACCTGTGGTCTCTATTACTGTGAATAGTTCGCTGTGGGTTGGAGCCTATTGTGTAATTTTGCATCACATAATGTGTCATGTTCAGTTCTGTTTTTAGACTTCTGGTTGGTTCTACATCCCAAATCCTGTTTCATTGTTTATTGAATGTCCCATCTTGTTGGTTGTATTGACTCTCTCTGTAATCTGCCTTGAGTCCAAGTGAGAAAGGTGGACTTTCTCAACAAATGAATAAATAAATAATTGGAAATAGTGTGTATCTGCAGACCCTCAGGAATAGCTTAGTGAGACGAGGGATTCATTGGAAATTGCTGCCCCCCTTTCTGCAAAGGTAATTGCCATTCTACCTGAGGTACTGCAAAGTTGGATACAGACCTATGTGCTTTTGTCATGATATTGTGTGATCGTGCATAGTTTGGGGGAGAATATGACACAGGGAGGCCAATTTCTGGCAGCGGCATGCAGATCATATACTGCTCTAGCTTCAGATGGAGAGGCTAAACCAATGGGCAAAGGTGGTGTGTATGTGTGAAGTGCTGTCAAGTGGCTTTCGGGTTTATGGCTGTCCTACGAATTAAGGACCTCAAAATACCTGAGGTACTGCAAAGTTGGATACAGGCCTATGTGCTTTTGTCATGATATTGTGTGGTCGTGCATAGTTTGGGGGAGAATATGACAGAGGGAGGCCAATTTCTGGCAGCGGCTTGCTGATCATATGCTGCGCTCGCTTCAGATGTAGATGCTAAACCAATGGGCAAAGGTGGTGTGTATGTGTGAAGTGCTGTCAAGTGGCTTTCGGGTTTATGGCTGTCCTACGAATTAAGGACCTCGAAAACATTGTCGTTGACAGCCTCGCTCAGATCTTGCAATTTGAGAGTTGTGAACAAGCTATAGGTTAGAGTCAGAATATACAAAAATACCAAAGATCAGTAACAGAATATGACTTAATTTAATACAGTAGCCTAAATAATGCCACCTTGGAACGTGTATTCTTTGCAGCAAGGGCAAATAATGAAACTTCATAAGACATATGCACCAATGTCAGATAACAAAAATGAAATTTTATCAACTGGGTAAGCACTAAGACCAGATAAAATACCTGCTAAAAATTTAGCCCTTGGACTAGAATACAGTGAGCAAAAGAGGATATAGTGAGGTAGATCCTCAAGTTCATGGGTGCCACAAATACACAGATGATACTTGAGAGTTGTGGCTTCCTTGATGGAGTCAGTCCATCTCACATGGGGTCTTCCTCTTTTCCTTCTGCCTTCCACTTTTCTTGTCACTATTGTTTTTCCAGTGACTCTTGTCTTCTCATAATGTGACTCTCTGCAGGAAGGGTAGAGAGGTCTATGAACCAGAGAGGCAAGCACAAGTTTAAAGGCTGTAACAAACATAATCAGATAACCTGGACCTGAACACAGACCTTTTCACGTGCTCTCCTTAACACATAAGAATAATTCAAAGAATAATCCAAAACAGCACCCTTTTCCTGTCACAGGGAGAGTGCGAAATCAGATAGTCAAGTGGAAAGACAGGTGACCTCCCCTCAGAGGAGAGGTGGGGAAGGTCTTGGGTCTGAGCCCACCAAGTGACATAGGTGTGAAAAGAATCGTAAGAAACCTGTGAGTGGTGGATAGGACAAGCAGACCAGATAATTTTCACTGTCTCTTGCAGAGTTAATCTAGGGACTAGAGGATAGATGAATGGGGAAAAACACGTGTGCATAACCTTGAGCCACCATGTAAATTGAAGGAGGGGAAGAAGAGGTGAGTCTCAGGGATCTGACAGGAAGCCTGTTAGTCCCCACAGGCTGTTGCCTAACTGAAGAATTCATTGCCTCTCTGTGGATCCTTCCCCCCCCTCCCCGTGCAGTAATTCCCAGCATGGACTAGGGCAGTGTAAAAAGAGTGACCCGGATTAAAGGAACAGATTTGTCACATTCATCACAAGCATAGGCTGTGAGACATGGTGTGTCAAGCTCCCTTCAAAAGGTACAGTAAAAGGGCCATGTCAGCCTGTTGATTCACAACTTGAAGGGAAAGTGCAGCAGAGAAATCCCGCTTCCCATCCAGACTAACAGCTGACAGCACTCACGCTGCACAGTGGCTGAATGAGAGATGAAACAGGCCGTCCATCAACAGCAATAGAGGTGACCAGTGGAATCAAGCATATGGTTGCTAAAGGACTGTAGTAGAAGCCGGACCATCAGCTAATAATTAGAGTTGGCACATCAGAGACCTTGTCCCACGGGGCGGCTGTTCTGAGTCCTTTAAAAAGAGACGTCCTCTAAAAAGAGGGGCATGGCGTGTCTCTGTACCCCATCTTATGGCTTATAGCATTTAATACTTTCCTATTCATTCTCACCGGAACCCTGTGAGACTGGTCAGTTTGAGGGAAGGTGATGGGCCCAAGGAATGGCATTTGAACCTGGCACTCCCAGGTCCTAGCCCAGCCCTCTGTGGAGTGACCCCGAGGGAGAGAATGGGCCTTTATCGGCACCATTCTTAAAGCCACTGTCGGTACAATCGTGAGGAGGCCCCTTTTGGCCCATAAGTACACAGCAGAAACCCAGACACATTTGTTCTTTAAATAACATCACTCAACCTTTTCTTAGTCCCGCTATATATCTTCCCCCTTTCTGATATTAAAAGCAATAAACTCTCTTCTTTTTAGGAGAGTTAATAATTAAAAAAAACATTTGTTCTTTAAATGTAGTTTATTCTTCACTAGAATGACTTGGAAGTCTTTTCTGTGGCTGGCCTGCACGCACACACAATGTGCACCTGCACAGAAGCCGTGACAATGAATCCCGAAGGGGCTGCAGAAATGTCTTGCTGCTTCAACCATGACTCTGCTCATCTGCTCTGACCCCCTGGGATCTGTATCATGTTCAGCACCAAATGGTGGCAGAGCAGCTGCTTGGCATGCAGAAGGTCCCAGGTTCAATCCCCGGTATCTGCAGCTCAGAGTTCTGGCAGTAGGTGATATGAAAGGCCTGAGACCCTGGAGAGTCACTGACAGTACCGACTTTGATGGACCAAGGGCCTGATTCAATACAAGGCTGCTCATATGTTCAGTCGAGGGCACAGTATCCTCACAGGATCTTGACACTTCCTTTCTTTCCTCGATAGGAGCAATCCCGAAGGCGCTGCACCGCCAAGGAGCCAATCTCTAGTGCACCTTGACACTCTGCCACCTCAGTAATAAATTGTTCCTGGTTCTTTGAGGCTGATTTTCTAAATGGTTTTGCAAGAAAAAAATACAAATACATTTTAAAAGAGCATTCCCAATATCAGGTGGTGAATGGCCAGGTACTGTGCCGTGGCAACGAAAGGGATTGTGCAGATTTGCTTACGACCCTGAGCTGAACACAGTACAAAGAAAAGCACTCACCTCGCTGGCTCCAGTGGAAGACTTCTCTTGCAAAGGGCCGCTGCCTGGCGCAGCTACCGTGGAGTTCCCACTCCCGGGGGAAGGGTGGGGATTAGGAAGACGATGGGGTCAGCCTCAGGCCCCCCATTCCACCGGTTCCTCTTGGGAAACAATGGAATGGGAGGTCCGCAGCTGGCGTGCCCCCGGTTCCCGTTCCTTCACCACCCCCAACCACTCCCTGTTCCATTCCCTCTACCGCCCCAGCCATTGGTTGGGGGGTGGGTGGCGGGAGTGGAATAGGGAACGGCGGGGCCCAGTGGAGGGAGGGGAAGCAGGAACAGCGGGGACAGGGGTGGGAGGAGGAGGGGAGGGAAGATGGGATGGCAGAGACAGAGCAGGAGGAAGAGGAGGAAGAGAGGAAACAACAAGCAGTGGGGATGGTGGAGCTAAGGGGTTAGGAGACAGTGAAGGGAAGGGTGAGAAGGCAGAGTGAAGGAGTCACGAGACAGAGCAGAGGTAGGAATGAAAGGAAGAGAGAGACAAAAGTCAACGGAGGAGAAACAGAGACACAGTGGAGAAAGGTTAGTGGAGGAGGGGGTGCAGGTGAGCTGGGGAAGGGAGGGGAGGGAAACCCCACTTCACTACTTCTTCAGCACACCCTTCGCCAATCTTGCTGTTTCTGGAGCCTTTGAAACAATACAGAGAAAACAACAATTATAAAAACCCATTCAAAGCCACAATGGAAAACTCCAACTTGGAGTGCCAGTCATTCCACAGTAAACCAGCAGCCAAAGGCAGTCTTCAGTAAAACAGCCTTCGTCTGCCTACTTTGCCACTTCCCCACCAACGTCCACTTTCAAAGTCGCCACCGGCCCTCCTGATGGCTTACCATTAGCCCAACGGCGGGCCGCTTGGTTGACAGCCTCTGCTGTGAACCCAACTGCCGAGGCTCAGGCGTATTTATACATCTCTGGCCCCTGGGGGCTTTGTGAGGCTGGCATTGTGGCATCAGTGTGAGGAGGGCCCAGCATCTGGGTGACAGGGACCGATCTCTGGGAGGCAGGGCAGACGGGGGAGTGGGGAGGAGGAGGAGGAGGAGGAGAGGGGCCAGCCAGTGGCCTCCCACTCCATCGGCTCCTCTTGGGAACCAACGGAAGGGGCCTCAGAGTTGCACAGACGGTCCAGAGGATGGAATAAGGAATGGTGGGGATGGTGGAGGGAAGGGAACTGGGGACCTTAAAAGTGGTTAAAGGGAAGGAAAACACATAGAGTGGGCGTATTTTGAACTGTTGTCGAAGAAAAGAACTTATAACTGATAAAGCTGGGCATCACATTACTGCAGTCAAACTAAGCATTTAAAGAAACACACACACAAAACATGAAATCTTTACTAAGACAATCATCAGATGCATAAACCTTGGATACCATTTTCGTTTGGGATATGACCGTGGAAAGGACGGGGCACACTGAGGAAAGGTCACCTGCAAGGAGCTGGTCTCAACCAACCCTCTGCCTCCCTGGCTCTTCCATCGTCCCTCTAAATATACTTCCATTTACTTCTTGAGATCTCCTGCCTGCAGCTTCCTTCTCCGATTCCGGAAGCTGACCCCTAGCCTGCTTCATCCCTGGTCCCGCTGTAGTATCTCAGGTTCCTCCAAATGAATCCACACAGTCACGTTTGAAGAGAAGCCCTGAAGTGCTTTGAGAATACTTCAGACGAACTGTTACTTGGGATACTAGTCTGTTGTGTGTACACCCCCCCCCCCAAATAGATACTGATTCACGAACATGACGTGCCAAACTTTTCTAAACCAAACTCAACTGTTCGTTTTGGTTTTCCCCTGTGGAGGGATCAATATTCTAGCAGCTGTCAATAAGGTCAGCTTCTGGAGTGCCTGCTCCTCAATGCCACTTGACCTATCACAGCTCTCTCCAAGCTCTATCACAGCTGGGGGGGGGCAGGGTTTGCCATGTTACTGCGTGTATTCCAGTTGAGACGCTTGTAGAGGGCTCCCAGTTCCTTTCTAGGACAGTCCTGGAAGGAACGTCTACATGGGAACTGCACAGAAGCCACAACAATGAAAACATGATGAAAAAACCTTAATCCTGAAGTCATCCACACATAATATTTACCTTACTAAATACTTTATTTTCTGTAAAATACAGCTTTGTTCTTGATCTCTATCTGTGTCTGTCAAGTCAAACGTCTAAGAAAAAGTGATCTATCTTTACCTCGCAAATGAGTAAAGCCATCGTCCAGCAGTTCCCAAATAAGAGACCTTTAGGGAGTACATAGCTTACATGCAGCTTACACCCCATAGCTGCCACACCATCTGTATATGATTTTTATTATATTTTCTCTTATTGCTACATTAGCTGAGATCTTTGTAATATTTTAGTGTCATTTGAACCAGAGTTCTTCCAGGACACATTGATAGATTTCTTTCCCTTTTGCTTCCAAAGCTACCGTTGGTTTTAAGATCTAACCATCTTTGTTTAAATTTGTATTGTAAATATGTTATTGTATTTTACTGTATTTTACTGTTTTATACTTGCGTTTTTATTGTTATAATCTTGGCACATTGTGCCCTTGTCAGCCACCCTGAGCCTTCGGGGTAGGGCGGGATATAAATCCAAGGATAAATAAATAAAAATAAAAAATAAATAAAAAATTGTAACTGTTTTCCATAGCTACCATCAGTCCTATGATCGTGACTAATAGAGTTTTTTGTTTAGTCGACTAAAAACCTCGGAGTGGCCAAAAAGCATTCCACAGAGGCCATTTGGTACTATACATTCCAGGGAGGGAGAGACAGAATAAAGTTGGGGGAGGGGCAGGATGTGATGCCCTACAGTCCACCTTGAAGAAGTTGTGGAAGTCTGTTCCATGGCAGGGAGGGTGACTGCTGGGGAACCTGCTGCGAGGGACGTGGAAGTGGCACGATCTCCTTGGCCCTTCTCTCAGCCTTGGATGGTTTATGAATCTGATGGTGCTCTTTTGTAATGATTTCATGTTTTTGGTGTGTGTGCTTCTTTAAATGTTTAGTTTGACTGCAGTAATGTAAGGAGAGTGATGGAGAGAGATGAGTGTGATGTGACTGGCTGATGACTGAGAGAGCGGAAAAGGGGGTGTCATAAGAACATAAGAGAAGCCAATGTTGGATCAGGCCAACACTCTGTCATACACTGGCCAAAAATACCAGGTCCCATCAGGTGGTCCAGCAGTGGGGCCAGGACACTAGAAGCCCTCCCACTCTTGCCCCGCCCCCCCCAAGCACCAAAAATACAGAGCATCACTTGCCCCAGACCGAGAGTTCCTATCTATACCTTGTGGCTAATAGCCACTGATGGACCTCTGCTCCATATGTTTATCCAATTCCCTCTTGAAGCTGTCCATGCTTGCAGCCACCGCCACCTCCTGTGTCTCTGAAGCAATTCTGGGTTTTGGAGAGACGAGTGTGGGGAGTTTAGTTTTTTAGCCTGCATGGCGGAAGAAGCAGTTTGAGTCTAATCGGTGTGGCTCAGACAAACTGTTGTGGCTAAGAGAGGCAGAGTTTGGCCTGTGTGGCTAAGGCTGCCAGAGTTGAGTTCTGGTGTTTTGAGAGACCGTGTGTTATGCCCAGCTTTATCAGTTATAAGTTCTTCAACAAGAGTTCAAAATATGAAGAAACATATTTTATACTTTTATAAATAAGTCATTATTCGTTTAAACTCATCCTAGCAGTCAGAACAGTCCTTCCTCAGGGCCACATAGTCCTCTGAAGTGCCCAGACACAAGGTCATTCTACCATAATAGGGAAATGTAGCATTTTTTAATTCCTGGTAGCAGCAGTAATCTACCACGTTTATGTGAACATAGTGTGTTTTAAAGGAAAAATAATGGTTTCCACCAATTTACCCGGTATCGACGTCAGACTGACTGGCCTGTAATTTCCCGGATCTCCTCTGGAACCCTTTTTAAAGATGGGAGTGACATTAGCTACCTTCCAGTCCTCAGGAATGGAGGCAGATTTTAAGGAAAGATTACATATCTTTGTCAGGAGATCTACAAGTTCACATTTGAGTTCTTTCAGAACTCTCGGATGTATGCCATCTGGGCCTGGTGATTTTTCAGTTTTTAAGTTGTCTATCAGTTTTAGGACCTCCTCTCTCGTCACCTCAATCTGACTCAGGTCTTTCAACACCCCTCCCGAAATTAGTGGTTCTGGAGTGGGCAAGCACTTCTCATCTTCCACAGTGAAGACAGAGGCAAAAAATGCATTTAGCTTCTCAGCCATTTCCCTATCATCCTTCAGTACTCCTTTTACCCCTTGGTCATCCACAAGGGCCCCACTGCCTCCCTGGCTGGTTTCCTGCTTCTAATGTATTTGAAGAAAGTTTTATTGTTGGTTTTTACGTTTTTTGCTATATGCTTCTCTTATTCCCTTTTTGCCTGCCTGACCACAGACTTGCATTTTATTTGCCATAGCCTGTGTTCCGTTTTATCAGCCTCACTATGACTGCTTAAAGGAATCCTTTTTACCAGCAACCAAAGGACAGAGAGGTGCGGTTGGGTTTGGGAGGGGAAAAGGATAGGAGGTACCCTGGACCAAGCAGGGAGTCCAGTTGAGACTGCAGTGATTGATTTTGACAGGCAAGATTTGGGTGCTGTTCCCAGATAAAAACAGTGAACTTGCTCAAGCTGTCTAGTTATTTAAGGCAGTACTGCCAAAAGAACAAACACTGTAACTTTTAAGTATGCCACACCTCCCAGGTCTACATACCGTGTCAGCTAGGCAGGCTGGAGTGGGAAGGAATTACACTTACAACCCAATAAACTTATTTGTTTTGTTATATCTGACTGCTGTGTTATCTTTAAACCAAAAAACCTACTACGCACTCCGTAGGCTCCAAGACAAGACCAGGTTTTGCCTTGGGGGAATCAGGCCGCTTTGTTTGGGGTGCCTTCCCATCTCCAGGGGTGTCTTTGCAGTGGTATCCACCAATGCTCCCTCTAAGCTGTGGAGTCCTGTGAGCAAAAATTTTACTTTCTGAACTACTGGCATTAAAATTGTGAGGGAGCGACTTGGCTACTGCATAAATTTGTTTGATCTGGAGCCATTCTTCCTGAGAGGAGGAGGAGGAGAAGAAGAAGAGAAGAGATTGGATTTATACCGACACTAACTCATCTTAGAGGGAACACTGGTATCCACACAGTGACATTTCCTTCATCATCTTGTCCCCTTGTGTTTGCCAGCATGGGGGGGAGGATGGTGTCGCTACAGTGCCCCTTGCGTCGGCAGACTAGAAACATCTCTGTGGGATTATCACGGCGTCATGCTTGTAGCCGGAGCATGGGAGCTCATCACAGTGCCATGCCGCAGGCAGACTGGTAGATAAGGGGCCCACACTGGAGGGGGCGTGATTATTTTTTAAAAATTATTTATTTATTAAATTTCTACCCCGCCCTCCCGCCGAAGCGGCTCAGGGTGGCTTACAAACAATTTAAAACCAACATACAGTTAAAACCAACAATTACACATATAAATACAGTACCATAGAATCCCAGCTAATACATCCTGCGATATAGTGCTAGTGCGACACCACCGGCATAGTC
>NW_015173806.1:15918-47475 GCF_001447785.1 Gekko japonicus
TGGAACGCTTGGCAGAATAGCTCCGTTTTAACTGCTCTACGGAACTGCTGGAGGTCCCGTAGAGCTCTGATCCTCCTGAGGGAGCTCGTTCCACAGTGTTGGCGCCACCAGGGAGAACGCCCTGGTCCTAGTTACCGCTAACCTAGCGTCCCTAGACCCGGGGGGGGGCCAGATGGTTTTGCATCTCTGATCAGCTTCAGTTTATGACTCTGATCAAATTCAGTTAGTAAATCGGAGCTCAACCCATTTTGCTTGTGTGTGCTGTCTTAATTTGGGGCATGAGCAGAAAAATTATTTATGCAAAACAAGTACAGAATTTAGATGCTGAATTTATTGACAGGTGCTAGAATATTGATCACTCCATTGGGAAAAACCCAAAACTATCACCTAAGAAAAGTTTGGAATGTCATGTTAATGAATCAGTATCTGTGGGGAGGGGAGTGTACACACAACTGACTTTTATCCCGGATAACAGTTCTTCTGAAATATTCTCAAAGCACGGCTTCTCTTCAAGTCATTCTAAGAAGAATAAATTACATCTGAACTACAGAAACTACATTTTTAAAGAATAAATGTCTCTGGGTTTTTGTGGTCATCAGATCAAAGTCAAATTATGGTTTTTGGAATAGGAAAGATTTCAGTGATGTTCGGAGGAGACTTTTCAAGGATACACTTTCACCAAGGGTCAGGGAGGCATGTGAACGGCATCGTTTGTTTCTGTCAAGGAGTAGTGTTAAATATTCTGTAAAGTAAAGGTAAAGGTTCCCTTGCTCGAAAGCTAGTCGAATCCGACTCTAGGGTTGCGGTACTCATCTCCGTTTCAAAGCCAAAGAGCCAGCGCTGTCCGAAGACGTTTCCGTGGTCATGTGGCTGGCATGACTAAACACCAAGGCACACGGAATGCTGTTACCTTCCCACCGTAGCGGTACCTATTTATCTACTTGCAATTTCTTGGTTTCGAACTGCTAGGTTGGCAGGAGCTGGAACCAGAGACGGGAGCTCACTCCGTCATGCGGCACCCAGGTCTTGAACTGCTGAACTACTGACCTTCCACAGCCTGCAGTTCAGTGTCTTAACCACTTGAGCCACCACAGCTCCTCTGTACTGAAGTATAAAAATCAAGAAAATTTAAAGAAACATGCATTGTATGAGAGAGATAAGTGAACTGCCATGTGGACCATAATAAATGGGGCCATACCTTAAAACTCTATAAACTAAAGTACGTTGGCACTTTTGACTGTGTTTGAGACTACAGCCCTATACAACAGAATACAGGGTTTTTTTCTGGACCAGGGGCCAGCCCCTGTTTGCTCCATCAGCCCTGTGGCTCATGAGCAGTGTTCCCTCTAAGCTGAGTTAGTGTGAGCTAGCTCACACTTTTTTAGCCTCCGGCTCACACATTTTTGTCTTAGCTCAGGAAGGGATGGCTCCAGAGCAAACTAATTTATGCAGTAGCCAAACCGCTCACTCACAGCTTTAATGCCAGTAGCTCACAAAGTAGAATTCTTGCTCACAAGACTCCACAGCTTAGGCGGAGCATTGTTCATGATGCTTGCAAATATTATTTTATAGGAGGTGTGGACCTACGTGCTCTGCGGGCTAACCCTGAGAAAGGCATTTTGCTCTTTTTTTCTCTTACGAGTGCTTTCAGTGCATTTTGCTTCACAAAAAAACCAACTGTTCTTTAAAAGAAACCGGAAGACATTAATGTAAAACATGCAGCATTTGGATTTTAATTCGTTTTATTAAGAAAGCCAGCAAATTGGACCTGCATGCTGCCATCTCAATTTTTGGACATTACTCTCAGTGTATGATGGTACGAAGTAAGCCTGCAATTTATCTGCTTTAGTTCCCTGCAGAACATCGGAAAGTGTGCGTTTTCAAGCGTGTGCGTTTGTAGTTATTTCTTCTCAAATCTGGCAATGTGAGGACTAGCGGTTCTAATGCTACCTTGTGAGGCATGGTATGCTCGACCTATACTATGAGGCTACACGCTTGCAATATTAGGAGACTATTGGGGGAATATTGCAGTGTTCGCTTCAGCTTGCAGAAGGACTTTGATCTTGGCATAAGTCTGTAAAAACAGATGACTGGAAGAATTCAGCAGTTGCCAGGGCAACTGTTGATTAAGAAAGTACACAGTCACAGAGTAGGGAACAGTTTTTGAAGCCTGGAGAAACTGTTAGGCAGGGGATATTCTCTGCCTTGCCTGTCTTGAGAACTGCATTCAACTTCCTGGCTTCCAGTGAGTAAACTGTCGTTGCCATAGAAAATAGCAGAGAGATGTTCTGGTTGCAATCTGTGTCAGGAGGATGTTCCAATTCTCTTCATTTTTTCGTATTGCAGTTCCAATGATCACCCTGAAGCTGGTGACCAATTTTGAAACATCTAGGTTTATTTTCAGATGGCTTTTGTCTGCCACGCATAGATGCACCCATTCTTTTATTAACGTCTTGTGCTTTATTAGCATTGTTCTGGTGCAGTGCTCTCATGACGATATGTAGCATTTATATAACGTTGAAAATTCTTCACAGCAAAGTCCTTAAAGCAGCCTTATAAGGTACTGTTAACCCTTGTTGTGCAGACAGGGGACTGAGACTGGTTTACTTGAGGTCAAGTGAGTTTGTGCCTGGGTTGAGAAGTGAACGGGATACTCTTGGGTTGAAGCTTGGGGTGCTACATCGCAAAAGTGATTAAGAGAGCAATCCTAATTAGGTCTATTGAATAAGTTTTACTCCCAAGAAAGTGATCTTAGGTTTGTACTATGTGTGTATTGTAGGGTTGCCAAGTGGATCTTCGCTGGGAGCGGGGGGCTCCCGGCTGGCGTCCGGTCCGCGCCCGCCGCCCGCACATCACCCGGAAGTGACGGGAGGACGGCAGGCACGCTGGGGGCAGGGCCACGGCCATCCAAGGAGTTTTCCCTTGTATGGCCGTGGCCCCGCCCCCAGCGTGCCTGGTGTCCTCCCGTCACTTCCGGGTGACGCGCACGTCGGGGCGGAGTTCCCCCCGGGGCCCAATCCGGCGCCGCCAGGGAATGAGCCTCTGGGGTGGGGTTTTCCCCGCCCCCCGGGGGGACTTGGGATCCCTAGTGTATTGGGGGAGTGCACCTACCCCCACCTCAGTTTGGAATAGCCTTGTACTACTACATTTTGTTGTATATTAGAAAACAAAAAGGGATGCCTGAAATATTTCTCGCTCATCACTTTTTCCCCCCATTTTATGTTTTCACATCCAGTCCAATGACGAATTGTAGACTAGTGAACCCGAACACTTTGTACACTGTGGTGTGTCATTTTGCTTGGTCCTAGTACAAGATAATATGTGGCTTTTGTCTGCTTGTGTGTGAATGTTTTGGGAAGCCTCCCTCCCCCATGGTTGATAGATGAGTGGCCAATCAGTATATCCATCTGAGCCTGCTTCGGCGGGAAGGACGGGATATAGGTTCAGAAATCTAAGGCGTTTTTGTTTAAATTTCATAAATATGCCACATTTTATATGCTAGGCTATAAATTATGCATTTTCTGTTAAAGCATAATTATGGTAGAGCTGGAACACCTGAAATAAGCATTCCTAAATTTAAAGTACCCCTGCACAGGACTGCACACAGATGCCTGATATTCGAAAGGAGGAGAGGGCTGCAAAGTGCTGTGTCTTGGAACATGTATTTTAGTTTTTGCCATCTGAGAGGTAAGAGGAAATGTTTACATGAGACCCTCCCATGGTTTCTCCTACCACACCAGTCTGACATCATGGGGAAACATAACGTTCATGTTCATTATGCATGGGATAGAGCAGGTAGAGAAAGAGGTACTTTTCTCCCTTTCTCACAATACAAGAACTCGTGTGCACTCCAGGAAATTGCTGAGCGGTCGGGTTAGGATGGATAAAAGGAAGTACTTCTTCACCCAAAGAGTGATTGACACCATCCAGGTGATTTGGAACAACAGAGATGACCAAAAACAACAGCAGTGGAAAGCAGAGAAACTTGGTTGATGCTGTCCCAAAACATCCCTCTTGCTCCTCCTGCTCCTGCATCTTTCTTGCCGGTCCTTTTAAACTCCAAGCTATGGGGTTGGTCTTCTGTAGAGTGTCAGCCAGCACCAACAGTCCTTTACTTTTCCCTAGCTGAAGCCCCTATGGGTGTTCTTGGTATCCCAGAGAAGTGGTAGATGTGTGTGTGAGACTGAGAAGAAGAAGAAGATTTGGTTTTATACCCCACCCTTCGCTACCCGAAGGAGTCTCGGAGTGGCTTACAATCTCCTTCCCTTCCTCTCCCCACAACAGACACCCTGTGAGGTCGGTGGAGCTGAGAGAGTTCTGAGAGAACTGTGATTGGCCCAAGGTCACCTAGTTGGCTTCATGTGGAGGAGTGGGGAATCAAACCCAGTTCTGCAGATTACAACCCACCATCCTTAACCACTACATCAAACTGGCTCTAACTGTCCACTGCACCAAAACTGAGTGAGTGAGGGGTGTGGGCAGAGAGCTTGGTTACCCCCCTTCCCTTTGTTACATAGCTCAGCGCTGTCCAGTCAGCACTGGTGGGCCTCTTATTGTGTGATATGATCTGCATTTTTGTGGGTAAGATTCCCTAAAAGCAACCAAGTCAAGTGTAGTGTTGGGACTAGGATCAGGAAGAATCGGGTTTGAATCCCCACTCAGGCTGTTTTGCAGTGTTGTTTATACCACCAGCATAGGGGTGGTGGTGGAAGTCCCTTATTATTGGTCTCCTCTCAGTGACTTCCACAAATCAGTCAGCTGCAGACCAGAAGGTCGGTAGTTCGAGACCCGAGCGCCGCATGACAAAGTGAGCTCCCGTCTCTGGCCCCAGCTCCTGCCAACCTAGCAGTTCGAAAGCAAGACATCGCAGGTAGATAAATAGGCACCACTTTGGTGGGAAGGTAACAGCGTTCCGTGTGCCTCGGCATCTAGTTGTGCTGGCCACATGACCATGGAAATGTCTTTGGACAGCGCTGGCCCTTTGGCTTGGAAACAGAGATGAGCACCACCCCCTAGAGTCGGATTCGGCTAACTTTCGAGCAAGGGAAACCTTTACCTTTACTAGACTAGATAACTGTTTCTTTTGGCTTAATAAAGCTTTGCTGAGTCCAGACTGAGTGTGATCTCACTTACAGGCACTGCTGGAGGAGGTAGAAAAGAAGCTGGAACATTAAGTGAGCCCCTGCACTGCGGGGCCAGCCAGACATACAGCAGGCTCTGGCAAGATAAAATCACGCTCCCCCTGTATTTCCATGAAGCCTCCTCGAGCTGCCTGCGGGTGAGGGATCCTTCCTTAGCACCTTTCCATTTTCAAAGCGAACACCACAGCCCTCACCTGGGAATACAGATTCCTGTGTGGGATAGCATATAGTAGCAAAACAAGACTTGTGTTCACTTACCCCTGGACCGAAGGTTCCTTATTATTTGTCTCCTGTTTTGTTAAAAATTAATTTTTTTCAGCAGTATGAGGTCTGCGGAGCTAGTGTGGAATGTTGTCCCGTTCTGTTTCCCTTCCTTCCTTTGTTTCTTCAGTCTGAGCGACTTTTGCCCTTCACCTCTTAGTTATACATTTTCTGTCTCTCTGCTTTACTGCAGTGTGATTTCCTCCCCCACTCCCACCCCTTACTTGCTGCAGGCTTTTTCAGTCAGGGCTCTCCGGACCTGCTAACTGCTGATTCTGTTCTGGTCACATACACAGAGGATTCACACCTGGAAAATTTATGACAGCATTCACACCTCTCTACCTCCGCTCCTTCCTTTTTCCTTTAAATCGAAACACTTAAGGATAGATTTCACACCAACCCTCTCTGCCTGAACTCGTCTCCAAGGGATTCCTATTGCTCATTTCAGGGGCATGGCAAATGTTTGATTGGGCACTGCCACTTTTTGTCCTACCATGGTTACGGGCCTGGACTTTATTTTTGCCTCCTGGAACGTGGATGCAAGGAGGTGAACTTCGGAGTTAGGCTTAAAGTTCCCCAGCAAATGCAGTGTTGGCCAATCACTCAAAGTTTTGGGCTACTGTTTCTTAAGGACCCCAGGATGTTAAAAATGACCCATTCTGGCCAGTTTGGTGTCGTGGTTAAGTGCGCGGATTCTAATCTGGGAGAACTGGGTTTGATTCCCCACTCCTCCACTTGCAGCTGCTGGATGACCTTGGGCAAGCCATAGTTCTAACAAGAGCTGTCCTTGAAAGGGCAGTTCTTGAAATAGCTCTCTCAGCCCCACCTACCTCACAAGGTGTCTGTTGTGGGGAGGGGAAGGGAAAGGAGTGTGTAAGCCGCTCTGAGACTCCGAGTGAAGGGCGGGGTATAGATCCAATCTCCTCCTCCTCCTCCTTCTTCTGACAGCGGGACTGAGAAGTGAGAGTTAAGCTCTGCTTTCCTAACCCATTTGTCACCCTAAAACTGCCCCTCTTCATCTTGGAGTAGATGTGAAGATCTAAATTGCCCCCTCTAAATTGCCTCATGAGGAAGTCAGACTTATTTCAAGGCTTATTGTTGTCTCTCTTGACAGACTGACTCCATTTTTATTTTTATTTTTGGTCTCCGAATGGTCATTCTCACATGCAGATCAGGATGGGCACTGTTACAACCAAGGTCCATATTCAGCAGAAAGGGTGGGAACTAGGTCTCTGTCTCTCCACAAGGAAGTTTCACTAATGCTGGCCTGGTCAGAGGAATACCTGTGGTATGTTTGTGTAAAACACATTCAAGGACACAAGCACATCTCTGCCTGGCGAGATTGTGGTCAGATTCTCCAGAAGACAAGTACGGGATCAAGTATTGAAAACAACAAATGGAGCTACCCTGAAGATCAAAGACAAAGAAATAAATGTTTTGAAGGACATTCCATTTGAAATAAGAAAGAAGAGAAAGAACTACTTGGCACTGTTCTTACAGAAAAATGATACCACCTTCAGATGGACTTTTCCCGAAGGCATCATCTTTAGATTTAAAGACAAGAAAGAAAAAAAAGACTCTGTTGAAAAGGCACAGGAATTTCTACAACGAAAGACTGGTCCAGCAGATCAAAAGGATAAAGATAATGACAGCAGCAAAAGAAGTGAAGAAGAAGAAGGCCTGGCATCTTCTGGGGAAGACTCCGCTTCTGAATTGGGGGCTGCTGCCCCTAAAACTAGTTACCGATTGAGGAACCAAAAGGATAAAAAATGAATGTGTTATAATTGGTTTCTAGAGCCTGTTTTAACTGAAATCTAATTATATCTCAATTGGGATTTTTATATAACCAATTATTATTGGAGTTTTTGATATAAGCTATAAGAAAAATGTACTCACTGAATGTAGCAAAGTCTAAACGTATACATTTATAAGCTAATACTGTAAGCAGTTGAAATGATCATATTTTGGGTTTTTAGGGGGGTTTGCTTTACTTTCTCCTTTAGTGTGTAGTTACCCTTGTTTTCTTTGTAGTTTATAGAAAATGCAATTAAAAAATCCCCTACGTGGGGCTAAAAAAAAAAAAAGGACACAAGTACATCTAGGCCAACTGGCCCAGTCATCATTGAATAGACAAAAAACAAGTGAGCATTGAAGACAGGTTTTTCAGCAGGCGATGGAAAGGTTTGGGGCTCCAGCGGTAGACTTCTTTGCCTCCAGTTTCAGCCACCAGATGGAGAGCTGCTTCTCCAGGTACAAACTCCCTGGAACAGACCAGACCAATGCCTTACATTCCCTGTGGCTATATGGTTTCACGGATGGCTTTCTCTGGATTACTGCTCATCCCAAGATTGATGAGGAAGCTCGAGGAGGAGGAGGAGGAGGAGACGGCTACTCTTATCTGCATAGCCCAATGTTGGCTGTGCAAGCTGTGGTTCTTTAGTCTAGTGGATGTATCATCCCTGTGGAGGATTACAACAGCTCTGGGTATGATTTCTCAGGGCCCACTTCTGCACCCTATTCCACCCTCCTTTCACTTGACTCCTTGAAAATTGAATGGCATTATTTTCTAGATGTGGGATGTACATCACAGATGACTCAGGCAATGGCATTGTTCAGGATTTATAGCACTACCTAGAGAACATACAAACAAGGTTGGTGCAGGAGTAAAGAACACACACCTAGATCTATTAATATTTTATCCTAAAAAATCTGATTTGATTAAAATATTGATATTTTGAGATTTTTTTTTAAAAAAATCATTGATTCTTATTACCCTGATGCCCACGCACAACTAGCAGAATTAAGAATGCAAGCACCCCAAGTCACCGCTATAACCATGCTTTCGCACAGCTGCTTTTCAAGCCCCCACCCCTCCCAAACACGAACAGGCCAAGGATATCCGAGAATGTGGGCAAGTAAAGCAGAGGATTCTAGCAACAGGGGTTAGGGCTGCCAAGTGGGGGCGGGTGGCGGGCAAACCCCCGCTTCGGAGGCCTGATTTCCACCGCTATGGAATCGGGCCCCGGGGGGAACTCCGCCCCCGAAGCGCAGCGTGGCTGCGTCACCAGAGGTGACGCAACCACATCAATCACGTTGGGGGCATGGCCCCGATCGTCGGAGGGAAAACTCTATGGTTTTCCCTCCAATGATCGGAGCCACGCCTTCAACGTGGTCGACGTTGCACGTGCATCTTCGGACGGCTCTCGGAGCCCGGCGAGGCTCCCCCGCCAGTAAGCAAATTAGACTTTGCAACCCTAACAGGGGTGCAGTTTTTCCCATCCACAAAAGGTGCGGCAGTGTCACATTTTGATGACTTAAGTGTCCCTCTGCTGGTGGCAAAAAATAGTAGTACACTCAATATCAGACAATTTGCTGCTGTTTAATGATGCTACAAAATTTACTACCCCACCTTGGAAGGAACCTCTGATGGGAGTTGGGGACTTCAGAACATCAGGAGATAAGAATGTATGGTTTTGGTATTCTCCAATCTCAGAACACGGGAAATTGGGGAGGCTCCTCTTCTAGCCCAAGATTCGATTACTGCAGTGTGCTCTACATGGGGCTAACCTTGAGGACTGACTGGAAGCTGTCGTCTAGCCCTTATGATTTCAGAGATATCCTTGAAAGTGGTTGAGTGATGCCTGACAAAATCTCAGAAACTTGACAAGGTTAGTGAGTAAAATTCCCAGGACTTGCAGCTGGGCTTCAGTTGCACCTGTTTTACTCTTCCGTATGATAAATGCAGAAGTTTGGTGTAGTGGTTAAGTGTGCAGACTCTAATCTGGGAGAACTGGGTTTGATTCCCCACTCCTCCACTTGCACCTGGCTGGATGACCTTGGGCAAGCCGTAGTTCTGATAAGAGCTGTTCTTGGAAAAAGAGCAGTTTTGGTCAAGAGCTCTCTCAGCCCCACCTACCTCACAGGGTGTCTGTTGTGGGGAGGGAAAGGGAAAGGAGTTTGTCAGCCGCTCTGAGACACCTGTGGGTAGTGAAGGGCGGGGTATGAATCCATTCTCTTCTCTTCTCTCTCTCTCTGTTGCATACTATATAGGTTGCAGAATCCAGCTTTTCTTTGCAGAAAATTTAGGTTTCCTTTGTGCAGAATTTCAGTTCCCCCCCCCCCCAACACACACCTGTGACTATAGCCTTCTTTCCATCACCACCACCCCTGCAAAAAGAGTAAAACAAACACTGGCTGCTGTCTGATAGGAATAGGAAAAAAAACCTGTAGTTAAGCTTTCACTTACTGCAATTTTATGGTCAGTTTAAACTGTAATTTTATGGTCAGTTTAAAAGCATCATATGTTTATTCTGCCTTTTTTTAAAAAGGCTTGAGAAAGTAACGATGGTTCTGCCTTCTTCTGTTTTATCCTTACAACTGCTCTGTGAGGTTGGCTGGGTTGGGAAAGTATACAAACCCCCCAAAAAAGCACTGTAAAATAACGCAATCCAAGGCACTATACTGAAGTGCAAAAGAAGAAAGAATGTTTATATAACACAAGTGTGTATAAACAGCTACAATATCGTATATACATATAACAGAACAACACAGAGTGTACAAAGGAAGCCGGCACAAAGAACATGGGATGAAGACGCCGGATTCCAATCTTCGTTTCATTGATAACTTCTTCAGTTGTACCATACAGCTTCATCTAGTGCTCAATATACAGAAGCCTTCATGTTATTATGCAGGGAAAAATATCCATACTTCACATCAAACTAGTTTAAGCAGGGCAACCGATCATCAGTAGAAAACATTCTTACATTGTCAGTAAGCCTCTGTCTGAGTTGGGAAAGTGCAATTGGCCCAGCGAACTTTTTTTTAAATTCATAAAGTGCAAGGTAAATTTGAGGTATGTTCTGGATTATTGGTCAGAAAGTAAGCAAATATCTTACTGCTGTCCCATTTCCTTTAATTTCTAGTCTGGGATTTGCAGTCTTGGGCACTGTTGAAATAACTGGTAATGGGTGAAATTTCATGTGGTCATAGTCTTTAAATGTTACAGAGTGTATGCTAAAACCAGTGTTTTTCTTTGAAAGCTGGTGGGAAAAAGGTATTTGTGTCCCATGTACAAAAAGGCTAAGGATAAAATATTTAAGGTCAAAATCCTAAATTTGTCAGTGACAGGGAGATTTTAATTTTCATGTAACCCCAGAAAATACTGGTAACTGTTTAATTAGGACTTGTACACCATGGAAAATACTGGTAACTGTTTAAATAGGACTTGTATGCTGCAAAGTGCTTTGTACGTGTTTGTTCATTCTTAGCTGTAGCCTCGGAAGGCCGTCATATGCCTTCCTGTTTTACAGATGTGGAACTGAAGTGGAAAGAATGAGTGACATACGATAGGCAAGCCAACAAACCTGCGGCTGAATACAGGTTTGAATGCAGTGTTCTCAGGTTGGCTGGATGATGGTGGCTCTAGTCAGACTTTTGGAGAAAGTTGTCAAATGTTGCTTGAGGGGAGTAAAGAGAAGCAGGAGTAACTGTGTGTGTGAAGGTAGTCAAAAGTAATGCAGAGGAGGAAATTGAAATTTGGGTGGTTTTTTTGTATTTTAAAAATGTGTGTGTGCATGTGAGTGTTGTGCACCTGGAATTCACGGCGACCTGTGGTGACCGACCCCTACTGGGGGCCTGGAGGATATTCAGAGAGGTGGCTGAGTAAAGCCTGCCCCCACCTCCCGACTGCTGGTATTCCAAGGAGGTCTCCCATCCAAGTACTTGCCAGAGTCGACCCTGCTTAGCTTCCGAGATCTGACGAGATCGGGCTTACCTGGGCTATCCAGGTCAGGGCAGAATTTGAATTTTTGACGGGCAGAAGTGATCTCAAGGGGGGAATGGCTTAAAGACTTGACTTTTGACCTAGAATTGACATCACAGCAAGTGACATCCTGGCCTTTTCTAGCTCCAGATTTTGGTGTAATTTGGTTCTTTAATTAAAAAGGGTTGCATACCCCTGGTCTAAGTAAAGGTAATATGTAGCTTTGCACCTCTTGTATGTGCCATACAAATGAATCACAAATGTCTTTGTTGTATCTAATTTTTTCACATCCATACATTTCTTTTTTTTTTTTTAAGAAAGCTTTATTCGTTCCCCTAAAAATGGGAGGTATTTCACTAAAAGTTAGAGATAAGGAAGGGTATAAAGAGGGACAAAGAAAAGAGTGAGTGGTATTAGTAACATGTTAGTCTGTTAAACTTTTTATAGTCAAATCAGAGAATCCACAGTTTTATATTTCTTTTTCTTCATCGTCGAAGCTTCTTCTTTTCTTCTAATGGTGTTAACCAAAGCAATTAGTATGTTAGTATTGTCCTTCTGGTATCAGTTTATTCTTCCAAAGTAGAGTCCAATAAAAAAAGAGAAAAATAGCAGTTTTTAAGTTTTAGAGTTTTTCGCACTTTTCCCATACATTTCTAAAAAGCTGTAAGTATAGTTAGTTTTTCGCACTTTTCCCATACATTTCTAAAAAGCTGTAAGTATAGTTAGTTTTTCGCACTTTTCCCATACATTTCTAAAAAGCTGTAAGTATAGTTAGTTTTTCGCACTTTTCCCATACATTTCTAAAAAGCTGTAAGTATAGTTAGTTTGTACAGATCTCTTGTTTGTCTATTTAAGGCCATGATCTGATTATCCTTAGGAACTGTAGCAACATAGCTGAGAAATGATGGTTCTAGAGACTTTTATACCATTCAGTGAGGACATTTTCCAGTGACTTTGAGCTGATGTCCACTGCATAGGGCAACAGAATTGTACTGAGAGGTGTAGAGAAATAGTTATTTGCATATGGCCAGTCTCCAAGAGACGATTAATCATTTTCATAATGTTTTCTTTAAATAGCCAGCTAACAGAGAATGTGAGCAGAGACTTGAACCTTGGTCTTCCAAGCTTCGGTCTAACACTTTAACCACAATACCACTCTGGTAGTGCTGAGAACTTTGAACCTTCTAAATCACTGGAGTGCTTAGAATGCAAGGGTGGGGGGGGGAACCTCTATATCTATACTGCATACATCCCCCCGTGGAGCTCAGTGCTGCCATTAACAACTTCATTTTCATGCCCTATTACAGAATAGCCTCAAAAAAATAAACAGTCGCATCCTTAGCCACAGTCCCACCAATGAAAACTGCCCTCATTCGATAGGTCAAACCCTGAAACCAGTTAAAGCTTGCAGCCCATCTGCCAGAGATGCTCTGAACTGCATTTGCTGTCTCTCTTCTGTTCTCTTTCGCAAGGTGATATTCTGACAGCCTTAGCCCCATTTCAGCAATACGGGAATAATAATATCCTCCTACATTACAAGCTTGTAAGGATTCCTGCAGTGAAGTTTATGAAAGTGGTTTGAACACTCAGAACTTTACCACATGTGTGAAGTGTTAGTAACGTCATAGTTATTATTCAGTCCTCTACGTTAAGGGTGGGAGTCAGTTTTTAGACTTTTGCTAAAAGCATTCATAAGCTAACTTTGCCCCCTTCATCCTTTTATTTCTTCTCTTGCAGAACTGCCTCTTTGTGCATTAGTTAAGTTCCTCCTGACCCTCAGCATTCTCTGGTTGTTATACCGGGATGTAAGAAAATACCTGCTGTTTCCAAATGTTCCTACTCAGACCTGTTCTTTGAGCCATTGAGCAGGTAAGCAACTTCCCAATGTTATGACAGCTGGTGTTGTTCTGACAGGCCTGCCAGGGGACTTGGCATTGGGGCAGGTCTGGCTGCGTGGGAAAGCGAGATTCTAGGTGAATGGGGAACCTGTGTAGGGCAAAACACATCCCTGGGTTTGGCCCAGGGAACTGGATAACACATTCTGCAGTATGCCACCACTGATTTCCTGATTGCGTCCTCTTTCTGTCCGATTCAACATCATTGAGGCTGCGGTCACACACACTAGATAATCCACTTTCAGTCCGCTTTCGGTGCATTGTCCAACTGGGTTTTGCTGTGTTAACTGGCAAAATCCAGTTGGGAAGTGCATTGAAAGTGGATTATTTCGTGTGTGTGAGACCACAGCCTGAATGGAATGGGAATCCCTTCCTTAGGAACCAGGAGAAGTGGCTAAAGCTTCCTGGGGAAAACAGTTTTCATTCTCTCGCCAGGCACAGCATAACACAACACCCCATGGCAGCATGACTTTTCTTGGTGGTGGAAAACGCTGTCAAGCTGCATCTTGACTTACAGTGTCCCTGTAGAGTCTTCCGTGGTGAGAGACAAGCAGAGGTGGTTTGCCATCGCTTGCCTCCGCACAGCAGCCCTGGGCCTTCACTGGCCGTCTCTCACGCGAGTATTAGTCAGGGCCAGCCCTACTTCGCTTCTGAGATCTGATGAGTCTGTGCTAACCTGGGCCATCCGGTCAAGGCATGACCTTCTTATGTGTCTGCATAGCATAGGTCCTGCTTCAGACCTAGTAGGGCAGCCCTGTACAATGTGTGCTCCACCACATGACCTTTTGCATGCAGCACCTGCCAGGGTCTACATGCACTTCATTTTTTGGCTGCTTACATTTCTGCAGAAACAGAGGATGTCAAGTACCTGTCAGGCTACAATATGTGACTGGAGGCCTGCGTTCCTTTTGGAGTGTGGCGATGGCGGTGGGGGGGGGTGTCCACAAGTTGGACGGGCCTGTATTAGAGCATGACAGAATAAAAATCTATGGTGATTTTGCATGGATTGTATCTTAGTATATGTCTTTTTCTGAGCCTGCAACACATAAATGTTAACCACTGAAATGAGTGCCTTTAACCAGTAGAACAGGGCTAGCTAGCAGAACGGGAGATTATTTAGAATAATGCAACACAGAATTTGCTTATTGTGCGAAGGGCAATTTTTCATGGAAATAATTACTGTGCATAGAGTATAAATACTTTTGAAAGTTTGTTGGCCGGCAGGATGTAACCTCCCCAAAGGTGTGTGCTTGTAATGAACAGAAGCAGCAAAAGTGTGTATTGTGATCTACAGCTATATTTTCTATTCTAATTCCAACCTATACCGTTTTGGGGCAGGGATAGAGATTTTGCTGACAAATCAGAAATTCTTCAGATCTCGCAGCCAATCTTTTTAATTAACTATTTCTCCACAAACTATACTAAGTGGTTTCTCTGTCCCTTTGTTGAGCTACAGCTGGTGTGTTTTTATTCTTTACTAAGGCAGAAAGAAAGGTTGGCAAGAGGAGGGCAAAAGTGACCAAGGTTCTAAAACGGTAGTTGTTGCTCTGCAGTTCACAGAGAGCCATGTTCACATCCATGCCTGGCATGAGGCCTGCTGTGCCTCAGGAAGGCTCATAGCTTACCTGTTTCTGTGGATGTAGCTGTTTCATGGTGGTGGCCACCTATCAACCTGGTGGAAGGGGAGGGGCCATGGCTCAGGGGCAGAGCATCTGCTTGGCATGCAGACGGTCCCAGGTTCCATCTGCGGCATCTCCAGTTAAAGGATCTAGCAGTAGGTGATGCAAAACGCCTCTGCGTAAGACCCTGGAGAGTCGCTGCCAGTCTGAGTACACAATACTGACCTTGATGGACCCATGATCTGATTCAGTAGAAGGCAGATCCATGTGCTCACGTATGCTTGCAAGGCCTCAGTAGCAAGGGCCTTGCCCACTTTCCTGAAACATGGAACAGGTGCCACATCGGGGAGCGATGCTTAGAAGAGCTACATAGGGTTCCAAAGCCAATGGGTATCACTGCCCTAGAACCTCAGACTTTGTGTCTTAGAGACAAATGCTAGTGCCTGGCAGGTTGTGAATGGAGCTTAGTGGCACCTGGAGAGGCAGGGACAAATCTTAGCTACACCTCATGGTTCCTCAGTAGAATGAAACGGACATGGGAGGAAAGCTGAAAGTTCTCACCAAGCCAGACAGAAAATGGTCTGCCTCACCAGAGATTTTATCCCTCCTCCTGGAGAACTTCAGGACAGGCCTAAAAACCTGAAATTTGAAACTGAATCCTGAAGACCTGAAAACTGGGGGTGAGAGGATGGGGCGGGGGGTGGGTGGGGAAGTAGTAGAACAAACCTACATCTGGTATTTCTTGTTGCCTATATGTTGCAAAAATTTAAGGATCACTTAGTTTGCAAGGTACTAATTTTGTCCTTTAAAGCCCTACATGGCTTGGGACCAGGATGTTAACACAACTGTGTGATAGTTGCTGCAATATTTAACATGTCCTTTCTTTGGAATTGGAATGGAGATTTAGCATTTCCAGTCTGTGGGCCATTGTTTTGTTTTCCATATTTCTTGGCATATTCTTGTTCAAATTTCGATGGACTGAGTTTCTGTACCTTGAAATAGCTCTATTGATATCCCATCAGCTCCTTATGACTAATTGCTTTAAGTACAGCTTTCACTTCACTTTCTAAAAGTGCATGTTCTTCTTCAAAAGAATCTTCTTTGAAGGAGTCTGTTTTCCTTTCGTGTTTTCTGTGTAGTTCTTCAGTGCATTGCACCCATCTTATCTTTATTTTGAACATGTGGAAGAAGGTGGTCCTTCAGATACCCTGGTCCCAAGCCACACAGGGCTTTAAAGGACAAAATGAGTATCTTGAATTAGGCTCAGGAGAGGATTGGTAGCCAGTATAGTTGCTGTAGTATTGGGGACATATGCTCCGAATAGCTGGTCCTGACAAGCAGTCTAGCCACAGCATTCCGCACTAGCTGCTGCTTCCAAACTCTTCAAGTGTAGCCCCAAGTAGAGCTCACTGCAGTAGTCCAGTCCAATGTTCCCTCCAAGCTGTGGAGTCTTGTGAGCAAAAGTTCTCCTTTGTGAGCTACTGGCATTAAAGTTGTGAGCGAGCAATTTGGCTACTGCATAAATTACTTTGCCATGGAGCCATCCTTCCTGAGCTAAGAGAAAAATGTGTGAGCTGGAGGCTAAAAAACTGTGAGCTAGCTCACACTAACTCAGCTTAGAGGGAACACTGGTCCAGTCTAGGTGTAACTAAGGCATGGCTCACAATGGCTAGACCTGACTGACTCAGGGGGCAGCATAGCTGACCCGACTGCTGGAGCTGGGCAAATGTCACAGTAGCCACCTGATTTTCTAAGGTGACCACTGTGTCAAGCAGCATTCCCAAGCCGTGAACCTGCCTTTTCCAGGGGAGTGTAACTGGTGGCTAAGGAAGGACAGAACAAGATGCAAAGAGAGATTTGGAGCTGGACCGGGGCAAATGTTTCCTTGTGGTTTGTTATGATGGAGAGTACTGGCAACTCCATATTTTATGGAAACCTCCAGTTCCTGGTGCATCCTCACTTGGACAAGTGAATGGTGTTCAGCTTTGTGAGCTGAAAGTTGTGCAGGTGTCGGGTGTCTGTGGAGGCACTGCCAAACATCATAACCGTCTTGGCTCGTTTTATAGGGCTGTCGTAAAAATTATTGGGAACGTGTGTGAAATGCTTTAAATGTTTGACTTGCCCCTGTAAAAGATAGTGATATGAGTAAATCCAGTAAATACAATTCTGCCTTTCTGTTGGTCAAGAAGAAGTCTCTTGTTTTCTCTATGGGGTCTGGATTTAGCATTTAACATGCCACGTTTTAAAAACTTTGTTTCAGCTCTATTTCAGATTTCTGTAATCCAAACCCTATTGCATTGCTTATTGGATGTCCTGTCATGTTGATCATATTCACTTACACTGTTTGATCCACCTTGAGTCTCAGTGAGAAAAGCAGACTATAAATAACATTCAAAAAATGTGAGTCTAGTGGCACCAGTTATAAGCTTTTCTGTGCATGCACATGAAAGCTTGTGCCCAGAATTAAACTTTGTTGGTCTTAAAGGTGCCTCTGGACTCGAGCTTTGATCTGTTGCCTCAGACCATCAGGGCCACCCACCTGAATAAAAAAAAGTTGGGACGCTCCGAAACTCACCCCACAATAGTGAGCTGTTCTGTTTGTTTGTCTTTCTCTGTGTCGTGTGTAACCACTTGCTTGTTCACGAGATTTCTCTGTCTGGGAAACAGGCAGCATATTGCAAGAGTTTACCGTGGAAACTCCAGCTATTAGCAGTAAAATTGGAGGTTTCTTATCAGCGTTCCCATAGTTAGTCAGGAAGTTGCCTCTCCTAACAAGCTTTCATTGAGGTTAGCCACTATTTATGTGTGTGTCTGTAATTTTGCAGGGCTCTTTTTGTAGAAAAAGCCCAGCAGGAACTCATTAGCATAATAAGCCACACCCAACAGCAAAACTCATTAGCATATTAGGCCACACCCTGACAGCACCGCTTATTAGCACATTAGGCCACACCCCCATGTTACCAGAAGTGTGGTCATCCAGCCACACCCACCTTTCCTTTCTTATTCTGTTTACCTTGTTTGTTGTCAAAACCCAGGGCTTTTTTTGTAGCAGGAACTCCTTTGCATGTTAGGCCACACACCCCTAATGTAGCCAATCCTAATGAGTTTCTGCTATTGGGTGTGGCCTATTATGCTAATGAGTTTCTGCTGGGCGTGGCCAACTCGGGAGCCAGCCGGAACTCCGTTCCTGTGCGTTCCTGCCCAAAAACAGCCCTGCTTTTGAGCCAGTCTACGTCTGCCCATCAGTCTCTGATTTTGGCGTATTTACTTCCTTCACTATGTTTCCCCCCTGAATTAAACCCAAACACATGGTGACCATATAAACTAAGCTTGTTATTCCAGTTTGGTCCTAGCATCTTTTAAACACCTTTATTATGTTGTATGCCAATCTGCTGCTCGCCCTCTATCTATATGTATGGACTGGTAACTTCCATTTCAATGTATCTGAAGAAGCGTGCGTGTACCAGAAAGCTTATACCTTTAATAAAACTTTGTTGGTCTTAAAAGGTGCCAGAGAGGTAAGGGACTGATTCTGTGTACATAGATTTGCAAAGGAACAATGGGATTAAGGTCTTTTTCTCTGTATGTTTATTTTATAACATGTTTGTTGTGAAAAAGAGGCATGTATTCTCTGCAGACCCAAATTCACAGTTTTGAGAACTGTAAAACCCAGCCTCTGTGATAATACCTTATAGATAGAAAAACTGCCCAGTAATCTTACAGAAACCTCTGGAAGAGCATGACATTGTGAATGGTTTAATGGAATTCATTTATCAAAAAATTTAAACATTGCATGAATATACGGCCTCATGCTTCATAATTAAAAACTAACCCTTATTTCATGATTAATAACCTTTGGACTCTAATGTATCTTAAATAGAAAACTACCTTTTAGATGAATTTTTCCTCAAAAAGCATTTTAATTTTTTAAAAAACCAATTTAAATTTTAAAAAATCTGATTTAAATTTTAAAAATCCACCTTGTTGGAGAGTAATGATGTTTTAAAATAAATATTTGTGTAGGTGATCTAGCTTCACTAAATATTTGCACTGGATTTGAGTTCAGAATTGTGCATTGGAGGGCTGGAGGATGTAGCGTTGCTAGGGACTTTTCAGGGTTTTTTTAAACAAAACGTGAGAATGGAAATTCTCAGGATGCCACAATCCACACCCAGTACTTAAATCCAGTTTTACATGGTTAGTAGGTGGAAGGACGGAAAATGCGTGGTTTATCTTAAGAGTAACAAGTCAGACTCTTGTTTGAATATGTTAGTAGCAGATTGCTTTGTTGTGGTCATAGGGAGTGGTATGTATTTTCTCTGAACACGAGCTATCTCTGGCTTGCTTTCAGATGTACTGAATCCTTTCTTGTAAACCTTTTAGGAGAGGAAGGGGTCGGAGGACCCTCCCCCTCGGACACAGCGCTTCAGTACATCATTTCGGAAATGACATCTTGAAAAGCAACCAGTGGTTGTCATTTGTTTAAACATGTTGGTCTCATTCTTATGGCTTGCTTTATGATTTGAGCTTAAGCGGTTTCTTAGGCAAGTAGCAAATTTGTGTGGTAGAGAGAGAGAGCGAGAGAGCGAGAGAGAGAGAGAGCACACTGTCATGTGGTAAGACCTCAGTAGTTACGAAACTTCCATACGTCACGTTCAGTGGGCAGATTTCCCCCACTATTGGCTTCATCTCCAGTTACAAGTGGGTGGGAGGAGAAACCTGTGAGAATTCAGTATCGGAAGAAGCCTTTGAAAGGACAGGTGGAGCAGCCATATCGAACAAGGATCTTCATTTGGGTGGGGACAGAGATAAACTTTTGGCAACTTTCTTGTCCCCCCCTAAAAAAAATGTGTAACAAGCCTCCGTAAGAAGTTCAGCTTAAAAAAAACTGGAGAAATTATTAACCACAATTTATAACGTCAGAGTTGATCTGATTAAAGGTTTGTTTTCTTGCTGGCAGAGGTGTGTTCTGTAGAGACTGGTTCTCTCTTCTTCTTTTTTTCCCTTAAGTTTCATTTTTGAACAGCAAACGGAGAAGGTGCCGCTGCCTCCGCTGCGTGTGTGTGTGTTGTAAAAAGGATGGTGTTTCTCTAGCTGCCACACGCACACATTTGACCATGAGGACTCTTCGCAGGTTGAAGTTCATGAGTTCGCCCAGCCTCAGTGATCTGGGCAAGAGAGAGCAGGCAGCCTTGGATGAGCGGGGAACCCAGCAGCGACGGGCCTGCTCCAACGCCACCTGGAACAGGTAGGATCTTGCATGACCTTCCCCGGTCTCTCACTCCTTGCCTGGAATCCTTTCCTAATAGGTGTTAGCTTCAGAACGTTTATTTCCTGCTCAGATTCGTGTGGTTTTTTAAAAATGAAGTTATAAACGGCTTTGGATTTTTTTGTGGTTGTTCTGATTTTTGTTTGGAAGATGCATGCAGTGCCAGTTTTCTGTTTACAAGGAACTTTAACATGAGGATCATTCGCAGAAGCGATCCCACACTTCTGATGTCCATATCCTACCAGCTCAGCACATTTCATTCCGCTCCCGGTACAGAGGGCTTGTACACCTTTAAACTTGGCACAGGAGGCAGATTTTCAGTAGGCGTGGCTTTTCCCAGCACAGGGTTATAGTAGTGGGAAAGAAGCACACCTGGTGTGATATTTTCTCCTGTGCAGTTTTGAAAGGTACAGCATCCTTTGGAACAGCGGCAGAAATGAAAAAGGCGAGGCTATCCGTCTTAACTCCGTCTTCGGAAAGCTTAACCTGCAATATTTCTGTGCATCAGACTGCTGTTAGGTAGAGAAGCCGCTTCGGTAGACGTGAGGTGAACCTACATGGGGCTTGTACATAAGCAAAGTTTTCTCTGCCTAGGCAATCACAAAAGACAAAAGATGTCACTGTCTCTTATGTTCCAGACCAGGGTGTAGCATAGAATTCACAGCATACTATTTCATCCTTATGAATAGAGACTTCAGATAGTTTGGTCCACTTTATTTGTAGGGTTTCATTGCAGAGAAAGATATACAGCTTTCCATGATTCTGTGACCAGTTAAAATCCTGCAGTAGACTACAGACGTTTGCATTTAGGTTACATATGAAACGCCCGAGCTTGCAGGAAACAGACACGAACAATGGTTAGCAAATACTCTTGAGCAAGAACTTGCACATCCTCCCATGTTAACCAACACTTTAAATTAAACCATAATTGAGAAGCATCTGTTATGTCCTCTGGTTTCCAAGGAAATGCCCCAGTTCCTCAATAGGTAATGTCATCATCTGTTGCATGGCCAGTGGAGTTCCTTTTGAACAAGCTGTATCTCCAGTACAGAGCAAACTTTGATTGTAATCGACAGCAAACTTGGTATGCTTGACAGAAATTTTCAGTATCCTGCAAGGCTTTCTGTACGCAACACTAGAAGTGCCTGGCTTTAGGGGTCAGCCAAGTCCGGAGGTCAGAGGCCTTATATCTTAAATGAATCCGCAAGCAAAGGGTTATACATCCAGATGGACTTGCCATGTCTACTTCCCTTTTCCTGCACTGGTGTAACAAGCGTGTTTGGCAGAAGATTGCTACCTCTTTATTACGAACCAGTCTTTCCTCTGTATCTGCTAAATTTTTTGAGATGAGGTTGAATCAGTGGCAGAGGAGCAAGTCCAGCTGTAGTTTGGGTCTAGCAGTTCGAAAGCAAGAAATTGCACGCAGGCTCATTCCTTGACATCTCCGGTAAAATGACATCAGTTAGCAGGTGATATGAAATGCCTCTGAGACCCTGGAGAGCTGCTTCTATTCAGTTCAATCAGCCTTTATTGGCACATAAAAATTAAGATAAGCAAGATACAGAAGGAATAAATATAAGGTTATATTACAGTACCATTAGATGATATCCTCAATTATTTCTGAAAATTCTCCTGGCGCAGCCTGCCACCTTCTCAGTTATATCAGAGGCAGGATCATTCAGAAGGCAGCATACCTTGTAGGAACTGGAGAAGCCCATCACATTAGCTGCAATAGAGCCTAAATATTTAAAATGAATATCTACATGGAAAGAACAGTAAAGGAAAACATATGGGATTGTCTCAATGCAGTTGGTGTTACAAGGACAATGCCTGGCCGAATAGGCTGTCTTTCAAAATCTGCCGTATAAAATCGCAGACTGCATGGCATTAAATCTAGCTAAAGAAAAAGCTCTGCGTTGTGGTGGTGCTCGTAGAGAATATAGATATGGGGCCACCATGACCTCCTGTCAGTGGGATCTCCAAACTCAAAGGAGAGCCAGTTTTATTAGCTGCACTAAATAGGTTTTGGAGTTCAATATCCAGAATTCTGCATTTGATCATGATACGCACCCATTGACAGGACCATAGACAATGAGTCCAGAGGTGTACCCATAGCAGTGATTTTCCCCTCAATACAACCTAACCAGCTAGACATTTCAGATTCTGAGAGCATTTGATGGAAAGGACTCAAGGAATCGGAGTTAGAGCTGCTTCTAATCGGAGTAGACAGCACTGGCCCTGATAGATCAATGGTCTTACTCTGCCTAAGGGAACATCATGTGTTCCACTGGCCAGGGGTGGTGGCCAGTGGGCCTTTGGCGGGCCAAGAAGTAGAACCTCGAAGATTTATTAGTAGGTGGGACCTGGAAGATCATGGTATGGGATTGATATTTTTTTAAAAACAGTGATATACTCCGGGATGAAAATACCTGGTTTATTCAAGAAGATGCCTGATACCGAACCAAAGGCAAATACTGAATAATGGGTGAAATACTAGATGGTTAGCAATCCCGGACTGTGCTCTGGCAATTCTTTCAATTGATGCAGTGCTGTTTCTTGGCCCCTCCTGAAATGGGTGGGGAGTGGTAGGCTGTTGGAAATTCCACACTCCCAGCATGCCTTTTCTCTGTAGGGATTTCCCGTTGCATCCCAAACTGAAAAGAACCTGTCAGATTAAATAGAAGCGGATGCCAAGTTTCGGCTATGTAAATTTTGACTTTATAACTTCATAACATCCTCAGCTTTCTCACGAACCTCCAAAAGAACGTAAAATGCCCACTAGTCTGTACAAGACAATAAATTGCAAACATCAGCTTAATTACACATCTCCCAGCTTCATTAAAGCTCGCTATATTTGCATAGTGCTAAAATGACTCAGTAGGGGCTGCGGTGGCTCAAGTGGTTAAGACGCTGAACTGCAAACCTGAAGGTTGGCAGTTCGGCAGTTCGAGACCCGAGTGCCGCATGACGGAGTGAGCTCCTGTCTCTGGTCCTAGCACCTGCCAACCTAGGAGTTCGAAAGCAAGACATTACAAGTAGATAAACAGGTACCACTTCAGTGGGAAGGTAACAGCGTTCCGTGCACCTCGGCATTTAGTCATGCTGGCCACATGACCATGGAAATGTCTTTGGACAGCGCTGGCTCTTCGGCTTGGAAACGGAGATGAGCACCACATCCCCAGAGTCGGATTCGACTGGCTTTCGAGCGAGGGAAACATTTACTAAAATGACTCATGTGCCTTTTTTGTTGTTGGATTATTGTTTTGCTGTGGCAGGAATGGGGCTGAATTCAGCCCATAAAATAATGACTATAACAGGGTTTCTGGCTTCTAATAAAAATGCTATATTAGTGGCACCTATCTCCCTATACATTAGCAAAAATATACCAAGGGGCTAATGGGGACTGTTGGGTATGTGGGGCTACCAATGCCAATTTTATACACATCTGGTGGGAGTGTAGAACAGCAGACTTCTAGAATATGATTGCTACAGTTATCTCTAAAGGGATAAGGAAAGAGCTTACCATTATCCCCTAAGGGTTTTTTTTTTGTTTAATCATGTAGAATACCCTTCTAACGATGTTTGTGAATTTGTTCTTAATGACATCACATCTGCAAGTGCAAGGCTAATTATTTTCTCAGAATTGGAAGAAGAGCATAGTCCCAAAGAAAAAGGGATTGGTTAGAGAAATTAAGAACATAAGAACGTAAGAGACGCCAATGTTGGATCAGGCCAAAGGCCCATCCAGTCCAACACTCTGTTACACAGTGGCCAAAAATACCAGGTGCCATCAGGAGGTCCAGCAGTGGGGTAGTAGAATGTACTCATCTGTGCAAACTAACTTGTCTGCTGCATGGCCAAATGTCTGATAAATTTGGAAAATGGAATGCTGTCCTAACCCTAACCCTAGAATGAGAAGTTAATTTTGAGCTTGTATAATTGATGCTTTATAATAGCTTTGTAGTCTGTATTCCAGAACTTTTGTTTGTGTTAGTGTTATTTCTATATTTTTAATTGAAAATAAACTTTTTAAAAAGATAGCTGCTGTGGGCAGGATTAATCTGTAGCATTGGAGGAGTGGAGAGAGGTGGCAATGTGGAAATACGAGCCATATAGATCTTAATAAATAGGTGGACTGAAACAGGGAAATATAGTAGCAGTGTAGACAACCCAGGCATTTTACTCATGATTTGTGTAGGCCAAAGTCATACTCTCCTCTCCAGATTGCATGTAGAAGTTAGCTTGGGAGTCAAGCAACTGCCATAGAGCTCTGACCTAGTCTTCCTCAGAGCCACACTGCCTCCGTGCTCTGCATGCTGTGGGAGCGTTTCTGGAATCCCACAGCTCCCCTTCCAACAGCCTGTACATTCCCCAAGTTCCCCAGAACGGTTCTTTCCTGCTTCTGTAGTGAGTTGCTGGGGGAGGCAAGTTGTGAGTGATCCTCTTCAAAGGTCGAGGTGAGTGTGGTTGAACAAGTACCTTGAACTTGTTTTAGTGCTAAATGGGGTTCCATGGCTAGATAATCACTCAGAGAAAGGAGGAGGAGGAAGAGGAGGAGAAGAGATTGGATTTACCCCCCGCCCTTCACTACCCAAACGTATCTCAGAGTGGCTTACAAACTCCTTCCCCTTCCCCTCCCCACAACAGACACCCTGTGAGGTAAGTGGGGCTGAGAGAGCTCTTGACAGAAACTGCTCCTTTTCAAGAACACCTCTGACAGAACTATGGCTTGCCCAAGGTCATCCAGCCAGGTGCAAGTGGAGGAGTGGGGGAATCAAACCCGGTTCTCCCAGATCAGAGTCCACACACTTAACCACTACACCAAACTGGGAGTACAAGGTAGATGAGGATTTCTTTAAAAAAAAGAGAGAGAGAGAGAGAGAGAGACGTACGTACGTTCTAATGGAACAATCACAAAATAATATCTATTACCAAAAACAGAAGCCATCTAAAGAAGCCAGTTTGGTTGATAAAGCTTTTAAGCTATTATTTATATTGTTGTTTTAGCTACTGCATTTTACGTAAGCGGCCCTGAGCCTGCTCCACTGGGGAGGGCAGGGTATAGATCGAATAAATGAATAAATAAATAATAAAGAGCGAAGAGATGAGCTGAAAATCAAGAAGAACATCAAAGAAATGGGAAGAAGGCAAAGTCACCAGGAACATCTACAGACAAGTCGCCAGACAAGTCTTGTAGAGACGATTACCGGAAAGCTGAAGCTCCCATTTTTATTTACTTTATTTTATTTATATCCTGCCTTTCACCCCTATGAGGACCCCAGAGTGGCTTACATCATTCTCTGATCTTCTGTTTGATCCTCACAACGACCCTGTGAGGTAGGTTAGGCTGAGAGTCACCCAGCAAGCTTCCATGGCACAAGCAGGGAATTGAAGCTGGATTTCCCAGGCACTAACCACTACACCGCTCTGGCTCTCAAACGAGAGGTTAGATGCAGGCCAGATGGGAGTACGATCAAGTGGAGTCACAGCTGGAGGGAGAGCCAAACTCAGAATGGGCTCATCGGTGGCATTTCACACGACTGGAAGAGGGTTTTGAGTGAGCAACCACAGGACTCTGTCTTGGGCCCAATGTTCCCTCTAAGATGTGGAGTCTTGTGAGCAAAGGTTCTGCTTGGTGAGCTTCCGGCATTAAAGTTGTGAGCCAGTGATTGGGCTGCTGCATCAATTAGTTTGCTCTGGAGCCATCCCTTCCTGAGTGAAGGCACAAATCTGTGAGCTGGAGGCTAAAAAACTGTGAGCCGGCTCACCCTGACTCAGCTTAGAGGGAACACTGCCTGCAATGTTCCCTCTAAGATGCGGAGTCTTGTGAGCAAAGGTTCTGCTTGGTGAGCTGCCGGCATTAAAGTTGTGAGCAAGCAATTTGGCTGCTGCATCAGTTAGTTTGCTCTGGAGCCATCCCTTCCTGAGCGAAGGCAAAAATCTGTGAGCCGGAGGCTAAAAAACTGTGAGCTGGCTCGTACTGACTCAGCTTAGAGGGGACACTGCTTGGGCCCAGTGCATTTTCAGCAGTCTTATCCATGACTCAGATGAAGGGGTGGAGAGAATCCGTACCAAATTTGAGGATGACACAAAACTGGGAGGGTCAGTTTCTAAACATTAGAAATACAATTAATTTATTTGATTCATTTATACCTCCCCTTTCTCCCTGATGGGGACCGAAAGTGACTTACATTGTCCTCATCTCCTCCATTTTATCCTCACAATAACCCTGTGAGGTAATCCAGGCTGAGACTCTGTGAATTATAGGTTGGAAAGCTGACAGAATGAAGATCGGCCAAGTGAAATAACATTGTGTTTAGGCAAAAGGAGTCATATGAACAGTTATAAGATGAGGGATATCTGCTATGGCAGTAGAATGTGTGAAAAGGCTCGCAGGATTGCTGTTGATCACAAGTGGAACATCGAGTCAGCAATGTGGTCTGATTATAAAAAAAAGAAAAAAGGATTACTGTAAATTCAGGCTGCATTAATAGAAGCATAGCATCCAAGCCCTGAGACATAATAGAGCCACTCCCCTCCATGATCATCAGACTTCATCTTGAATACTGCTATAGGTCAAGTTTTGGTGCCACACTTAAAAAAATTATAGGAAGATGGGGATAGTTCAGAGGAGATAGACCAAGAACTCCTGCTATTTGTTATTCACCTGCTGTTGTCATTTGCCTGCTGTTGTCATTTGACATCTTAAATCAGCCCACTTTACAATAAATAGGACTGATGGACTCCCATTCTAGCTGTATCTGAAGAAGTGAGCGGTGACTCATGAAAGCTCATACCTGGTCACATATTTTGTTAGTCCTTAAGGTGCTACTGGACTCTTGCTCTTTTCTACTAGTTCACAAAAGAACAGAGAAGATGGTTTTGTCTCCTGACAAAAATATGTAATCCCTCATTAAAATCTGCCTCCATTCCTGAGGACTGGAAGGTAGCTAATGTCACTCCCATCTTTAAAAAGGGTTCCAGAGGAGATCCGGGAAATTACAGGCCAGTCAGTCTGACGTCGATACCGGGTAAATTGGTGGAAACCATTATTAAGGAAAGAATTAGTAGGCACATAGATGAACAAAACCTATTGAGGCAGACTCAACATGGGTTCTGTAAGGGAAGATCTTGTCTCACTAACCTATTAGTGTTCTTTGAGGGGGTGAACAAACATGTGGACAAGGGGGATCCAATAGATATTGTTTACCTTGACTTCCAGAAAGCTTTTGATAAAGTTCCTCATCAAAGGCTCATAAGTAAGCTCAAAAATCATGGGATAAAAGGACAAGTCCTTTTATGGATCAAAAACTGGCTAATTAATAGAAAACAGAGAGTGAGTATAAATGGGCAGTTCTCCCAGTGGAGGGGGGTAAGCAGTGGGGTACCACAGGGATCAGTACTTGGTCCACTGCTTTTTAACTTGTTCATTAATGATTTGGAGTTGGGAGTAAGCAGTGAAGTGGCTAAATTTGCGGATGATACAAAGTTGTTCAGGGTGGTGAAAACCAGTGAGGATTGTGAGGCACTCCAAAGGGATCTGTCAAAGATGGGCAAGTGGGCGTCAACATGGCAAATGGGGTTCAATGTGGCCAAGTGCAAGGTGATGCACATTGGAGCCAAAAATCCTAAATATAAATACACATTGATGGGGTCTGAACTGGCAGAGACTGAGCAAGAGAGAGATCTTGGAGTTGTAGTGGATAACTCACTGAAAATGTCGAGACAGTGTGTGACTGCAATAAAGAAGGCCAATGCTATGCTGGGGATTATTAGGAAGGGTATTGAAAACAGATCAGCCAATATAATAATGCCCCTATATAAATCAATGGTGAGACCTCATTTGGAATACTGTGTGCAGTTCTGGGCACCACACCTTAAAAAGGATATTATAGCTTTGGAAAAAGTGCAGAAAAGGGCAACTCGAATGATAAAAGGGTTGGAACACTTTCCCTATGAGGAAAGGTTAAAGCGCTTAGGGCTCTTTAGCTTGGAGAAAAGACGACTGAGGGGTGACATGATCGAGGTTTATAAGATTATGCATGGGAAAGAGCAGGTAGAGAAAGAGGTACTTTTCTCCCTTTCTCACAATACAAGAACCCGTGGGCACTCCATGAAATTGCTGAGCGGTCGGGTTAGAACGGATAAAAGGAAGTACTTCTTCACCCAAAGAGTGATTAACACATGGAATTCACTGCCACAGGAAGTGGTGGGTGCTACAAGCATGGACGGCTTCAAAAGGGAATTAGATAAGCATATGGAGCAGAGGTCCATCAGTGGCTATTAGCCACAAGGTATAGCTAGGGGCTCTGGGGCAAGTGATGCTCTGTCTTCTTGGTGCTTGGGGGGGGGGTCAACAGTGGGAGGGCTTCTAATGTCCTGGCCCCACTGCTGGACCTCCTGATGGCACTGGTATTTCTGGCCACTGTGTGACACAGAGTGTTGGACTGGATGGGCCTTTGGCCTGATCCAACATTGGCGTCTCTTATGTTCTTATGACAAGAAAACACAAACCATTAGCAGCTCTTTCCTCTAGGTAGTTGGTGGGTTCATATGTACTTGCTCTCCTACTACAGAGGCCCTTCTTATTGCAAGGAGTTACAAGTTCCCAATAGCTGTGGGTTGGGTCAAGTGGGGTGTCCTGTATCTTGCTCATAATATATTGCCAAGGCAGTTGACAATTTGGATGGTGTAGTATAGTGGTAAAGTGCATGGACTCTAATCTGGGAGAACCATCCACTGGTGGACCTCCTGATGGCACCTGGTATTTTTGGCCACTGTGTGACACAGAGTGTTGGACTGGATGGGCCTTTGGCCTGATCCAACATTGGCTTTTCTTAGTTCTTATGATATCTGGAAAACAAATCCTATGAGGCAGATCGAAAGAACTGTTTAGCCAGCATAAGAAAGGGCTGTAGGGAGATCTAATTGTGCTCTTCAGATACCTCGAAGAAGATGGCAGGACTTGTGTTCTGCCTCTCTGGAGGGCAAGGCTTAGACCTAAAGGGCTTAAGTTACAGGAGGGCAGATTTCAGGTGAACATTCTGACAAACTTCCTAGCAGAAAGGGCAGTCTAATAAATGGAACAAATTACCTAGTGGAGAAATAGGCTCTCCTTCTCTGAAGGTTTTCAAGCAGATGCTGGAAAACCATCTGTTGGGGATGCTGTTAGGCCTTCTTACATTGACCAGGGAGTTGGGCTACATGGCATCCAAGCCCGATCCATTTCTAGGACTGGGACTGTGATGTGGGGGAGACGAAGTGTGGGGGCTCCCAACCAAATGACTGTGTGGTAGAGGTGGTAGGTTTAACAAGCTATGGGCCGGAAAATGCGGGGGGGAAGTGTGGCTGTTTGCCCCGGGGCAAAATAACGTGCGGTTGCGTGAGCAGATGTCTCGTGAGGTCCCGCAGAGGTCCCGTAGTTAGGGGGAGGTGCCGATCACAGGACACTCCTGCGGCGCTGCAAAGAAGCGGGGCCGCGGGGCAAACAGGGTTGTGTTTTGTTTTTTTAAACTAAAGTGTGCGCATGCTCCGTTGGGTGCTTGTGCGCATCCGTGGAGACTTGGGGGAAAAAAACCCTTTTTGCGAGGGGACATGGGCGGGTGCCAGAACTACCACCGGAAACTTGATCAGACGCCCGCCCTTGCCCTGCGGTTTCCAGAAACTAGTACCTCGGAGGTACTAGTTTTTTACAGCGCATCTTCGGAGTGAAGCCTCGGGTGAGCCACGGGAGCTCTACGCTTCCCAGATGTGGTGGTGAGATCGCGCCCGGAAAATCCGCCTATCTTCCGTCTCTCTAGCGTGCCTAATGCTCCGTGTGACCGCAGCCTCTATACTGCTTTTGGCTTGTTGGGGAAGCAGGATCGGCTAAAAGAGTCCAACTTTCTTATTAATGGTCTGCAGTGTTGAGCTTCATTGCGGTGGCCTTAGGGGCAGTTCCACATACAAAAATGCTACAATCCTGAAATCCTTAGCCTTAAATTAGCTTAGTACAAAAATGCTACAATCCTTAGTCTTAAATTAGCTTAATACAAAGGAAAAGAGTTGATCTGTCATGGAAGGTTACATTCTGGAACAAAGGAGAATATAATTTTTTTAAAAAATGTTCTTTAATAGGGCAAGACATAAATCCTGCCAAAGTGAAGCAGGATTAGATTAGCAGAGGTCGTTACCATTTCCTGCCTCCTCATTCCTTATGCCCTTTCCCCAAAACAAGAGCAAACTCTCCAGCCTTATTGTTATGTGATATTTTTGTCTGTGTTTTGCTGCTCATGTATCAAATGAATTATACATACAGTTCGGGCCCTAATACTGTGTCACTCTCTAGGGCCCCTGGAACCAGTATTCAAGACATGGCCATGCCAATTGCAGGGTCACGAGAGGCAAGGAGCAGGTTTAGCCCTGGTCACATCCCTGATGGGCATCCCTTTTCCCAGTATAAATGAGTGGGCATCGGGTGGGGCGTTACACTTCAGAACAGCAGACCCGGGAGTCCCATGGCGCCCACCAATACCTTTTCTGGCGTTTGCCAAGTGTTTTTAGAAAGTGGGGTCAGATGGGTTCCTGCCCAGTAGGGGCTCATTATTGGCTTTGGTGATTAAAATAACGTTTCAGTGCCAGCCGCCACTACAGAGTCGGTTTTATTCTCTGACGCCTCTTGTCCCATTAATTTAAAAAATTTATTCGTCTTGTCCCCTGCACTTCAGCTTCCTCTGTGTGTGTGTGTATGTGTGTGGTTGGCTCTGCCTCCCACAGTAGTCATTTTGTGGCCCCCCTCCCGCAGTGGCCTGTTTTGTGGTTTCGCCCACCATCCTGTGTCAGAATTCTAAAAGTGCCCTCAGGTTCAAAAAGGTTGGGGATCCCTACTTTAGAACATAGTTGCCAGAAGGGCAAAACCGTAAGTTCGGTGGTCTTTCTGCTGTGATCCTCGGGAGGAGGCAGCGTCCCTTGTGCCGGTTACATACAGCGGCTCTCAGGAATTGAATCAGTGTGGCCTGGCACTCAGCCACTTGGAAATGGTTCACGCACTGCCTATTAAATGTGAGAACCTGCCCTTCTTCTTACAGTAGAAGATTCCCTCCCGCCCTGGTCTCATTCACTCTCTTTCCTTGCATTAGATTGTTATCTTTGAAAAGATTGGTCATCTTTGAAAATGGACTTTTAAAAATTCAACCATAATGGAAGTACGGATGGGTTCCTGGACTATAAATAAATAGCATGGTCAAAGGGCCAGGAAAAACACAGCGGGAGAGGTAATTATGTAGAAATTCAGGAAAAGCTTAGGCAGCTTAGCGAACCTAGAGAAATGGCAAATTAGTGCCGTTATGAATGGCCTCCGTTGATCACTGTTTTGGGTTGCTTTGGTAATCCAGAATGCCACTTGAAGCATGGGAAGGGGGAATATGGTAGGGCTGCCAATTCCCCCCCGTGGGGCGGATTTCCCCCCGCTTTGGAGGCCCGATTTCCACGCCCACGGAATCAGGCCCCGGGGGAAACCCGACCCCCACGTGCACGTCACAGGCAAGTGACGTTATGACGCCGGGCACGCTGGGGGTGGGGCCACAGCCATTTGAGGGGAAAACTATGTTTTCCCCTCAAATGGCTGTGGCCC
>NW_015173806.1:48244-50958 GCF_001447785.1 Gekko japonicus
GGCCACGACAGTCTGAGGGAAAACCATAGAGTTTTCCCTCGGATGACTGTGGCCCCGCCCCCAGCGTGCCCGGCGTGGCCGCGTCACTTCCTGGTGACGTGCACGTTGGGGTGGAGTTCCCCCTGGGGCCCAATCCGGCGGCAGCGGGAAACGGGCCTCTGGGCCGGGGGTTTCCCCGCCCCCCGGGGGGACTTGGCAAGCCTATGTCTCCTGGCAGCCAGGCAGTTAACTATTCCACTATTACTTTTATAAATGTATTATATGTGTATCCCCTCTTTTTGTCAGGACAATACACATAACACTGTGCCATTTTATTCTCAGTAACAATCCTGTGAAGTAGATTAGGCTGAGAGAGAGAGAGGCCCTGTGCAGATACAGTCTTAACCATTGCTCGCTGCTTTAATCCTTCTTAAGGTCCCAAATGGCTCATGGTTGAGTTTGGTGACCTAAAGGCTGCCCCCAGAAAGTGTGTTTAAGGAGACACCGGCAGGACCTGTTTGTTATCTTGCAGCGAAAGGCATGAAAACATCCATAACCGTGGCTTGCTTGGTACAGATGAACACTTAGCCGTGGGTAATGCAGGCTCACTTCAAGTTATGCTCTTCACCCTGGTTTAAAGCCATGTGTTACGCATGGTATAGATATTCAGAAGCAACACTTAATCATGGTTAAGGAAAACAAATTGTTATTCAAAGTATTCAAAGAGGCAGCTTGGTTATAGTGATTAAAGTACTGGGCTGGGATCTGGAAGATGTGAGTTCAAATCCCCACTCTGCCATGAAGTTAACTGGATGAGCTTGGCCAGTCACACTCTCTCTTGGCCTAACCTCCCTCCCACTGTTGTGAGGGTAAAATGGGGAAGGGGAGACTAATGTATGCTGCCCTGAGCAACATCTCTCTCAGGCAAACACCAGCATAGTTCCACCCTCACCTGAGAATGCAAGTTGTAAAAGCTTCCTGCCAGGTTGCATATTAACATTCATTTCCCACCCTGTTTCTCACAGTATCCACAATGGAGTAATAGCTGTTTTCCAGAGAAAAGGCCTTCCGGAGCATGAGCTGTACAACCTCAATGACGGAGTCCGGTGAGTGAAATCATCAGAGACGACAACATAGTTTGCAAGAGAACCTCTTTGCTGCACATTCTTGGTTCTTGTAGCCTTTGGAGGAAACAACACTGTCTTGTTTTATATGGTATGTTTATTTAGTGCCATTGGTAACAAAGCAGGGAGAAAGGCATGTCCCTAACCCAAGAAGATCATATAGACCAGGGGTTTCATATTTATTTGATTCTTCCCACACTTCCTGGCAAGGAATTTGGGGTGGCATGTCTTGTCCCCCCCCCTCCAAATTATCCGCATCCCAATTCTGAGAGATGGGTTAGACTATGATTGACTTCTAGGTGTCCTTGTGACTTTCATCGCTTTCATTTTACCACTAGTTTGGTGTAGTGGTTAGGAGCTTTCATTTTACCACTTTCATTTTACCATTTTACCACATCGCTTTCATTTTACCACTTTCATTTTACCACTAGTTTGGTGTAGTGGTTAGGAGCGCAGACTCTAATCTGGGAGAATCAGGTTTGTTTCCCTGCTCCTCCATATGCAGCTGCTGGGTGACCTTGGGCAAGCCACCGTTCTCTCAGAGCTGTTCTCTCAGGAACAGTTCTCTCAGAGCTCTCTCAGCCCCACCTATCTCACAGGGTGTCTGTTGTGGAGAGAGGAAGGGAAGGAGATCGTAAGCCCCTCTGAGACTCCAAGTGAAGGGCGAGGTATAAATCCAATCTTCTTCCTCTTCCTCCTCCTGAAAAATATGCAAGAATGAGTCATGTGAGTTGCACTTTATGCATGGAAACAGAATAGCGCCAAATCTCCTGTTATGTTTTGTTGAGTTAGTTATTTATTAAATTGGATTTGCTAGGCCGCCCTTCCCTACAAGTCGGGCTCAGGGCAGCTTACAACATGTAATATACAGTTTCTCAGATTAAAATCTAAATTAAAACAACCAATAAATATCAAAAAGTAAAAGCAATGTACAAATACATATACAGGATGGCAGGGAAAAATTCAGCTCCCCAGGTTTCGGGGGGGGGATTACGAGGGATGGGGGAAGTGTATGAGAGTGCCAGAGAGTGCCCCGTCGCTGTCCTCAACCAGATGCCCGGCAGACAGTTCCAACAGGCGGGGGCCAGGACTTCTCTTGGGCCAGGGACCACCAGGAAGTTCTTATTCCTTGAGCGTAACGCTTTTCCAGAGGCATACTGGGAGAGGCGGTCCCGAAGGTATGTAGGTCCTTGACCTCTAGGAGAGAATCATCTCCTTATGTGACCACTGAGAATATTAGGGATGCCAAGTCCATCTTCCACCCCCAGCGGGGGACTTTGGGAGCGTTCCTGGAGGGGGCAGGGCATTCCCAACGTGATAACGTCACATTGGGAACGTCCGCGGGGGGGCCCACCCGCCCGCGCGCCAGATTTCCAGAAATGGCAGTTCCCTGCACTTAAAGGAGCCGGCGGACTCTAATCTGGGTGGATTTAAAGTGCGCGGACTCTAATCTGGGAGAACCGGTGTAACAGGCCGGATTAACCCCCCCGGCCAGAGTAACCCCGGGGTTACTCTGGCCTAGCCTAGAATAACCCCGGAGGGGTTATTCTGGCCTAGGCTAGAGTAACCCCAGGTTAATCTGGCCGGCTGTAACAGGCCAGATTCACCCCC
>NW_015173806.1:51283-63496 GCF_001447785.1 Gekko japonicus
GGGGGGGGGGGGTTTCGCAACCCTAGAGATATTGATAAGTGCAAGGTGGATGGTTGCCATGTTAGAGGCTGCCCTGAGGAGGTATCCTAGTGGTGTTCTGGCACTCAGGATCAAATGGTCATACCAGGTGGGTACTTCTGGGTCAGCGGTACTTGGATTTAAAAAGGAGCAATAAATGAACAAAACGAATTGGGACCATGGTTGTAAGAAACGGTGTAGTCTCTCGTTTACCAGTTTCTGTAAAATGACTTTTTGAAATGTTCTTGAAGGCGTCTTGCAGCCTGTGTGTTTGTACCGCTGTCGTTGCCTTTATATTAACTTCACTGTTTGGTGGCTCAAGTGGTTAAGATGCTGAACTGCAGGCTTTGGAAGGTCGGTAGTTCAGCAGTTCGAGACCCGAGTGTGCCGCATGACGGAGTGAGCTCCCGTCTCTAGTTCCAGCTCCTGCCAACCTAGCAGTTCGAAAGCAAGAAATTGCAAGTAGATAAATAGGTACCACTTCGGTGGGAAGGTAACAGCGTTCCATGCGCCTTGGTGTTTAGTCATGCTGGCCACATGACCACGGAAATGTCTTCAGACAGCGCTGGCTCTTCGTCTTTGAAACGGAGATGAGCACCGCAACCCTAGAGTCGGACTCAACTGGCTTTCGAGCAAGGGAACCTTTACCTTTACCTTTGGGAGACACAGTAGGAGTGGGATGGCGGAAGCTTCGTTTGAGAGCCAGTCCACACTGGTGGCTGGAAAAGCAAGGAAGAGGAGCTACCCCAGCAAGAAGCATTTGTCCTATGAATGAGTTGCGTTGGCTGGATGTAATTAGAGCAGACGTTAGAGAAGAATCCTGGCTCTGTCCCAGAGACTGGCTGTTGTCTTCCTCTGTAATTAGGAGTAAAGTTCTGTTCTGTGTCCCTCATGCTGAAGAAGTGACTGGATGTTCTCATTAAAGCATGTTAATGCCTGAACCATGGTGTAAGCAAAGCATGGTCATCTTAAAGGGCTAAATCTCTTTGCATGAGGAGTCCTATTTCTTCAACTAATTCATAGAAAGGTACAGAACAAGAGTAGGTACCTGGTTCTAAATCTAGCGCTATGTTAAGATTTTTATAACAGATTTCAGTTCCATTTTTCAAAATTCACTTTAGGCCCCTTTAATAACCTATTTTTTTATTTCTGAAATGTCTAGTGAGAGTTGTAGTCCCACTTAATTGATTGTTTCTGCTTTAGGAGAAATTAAAACTCGCTGAGAGCTCTCAGAAGGCCATTTAATGTTGATTCTGTTAGCTTGACACATGTATTGGGAGAGAACACTTCTGAGAGTACACTCATGGATCTCAGCTGCCTACACAACTATTTACATGATCATATTTAAAAATAGTTCTTTGGATTTAGCAAAAGCAGGGTCTCTGCTTTCTGGAAGTGCTTTGATTCATATCTGATCTTGGTTTGTACCTGGGTTAAAGTCTTCTTCATGTCATTGTCATGCGGAGAGACATTTACGTGTTTCAAGAGTTTATATACCACCTCTCCACTAATAAGCGTCCAAGGAAAAAAATAACAATACAAGCAGGGGACCTGCAAGGGCTTGCGGGGGGCATCTCATTTTCCCCATATCTCTGACCTCCACTATTTCTTCTGAAAAGTACTGGGTTCGACGCATGGAGAACTCGGACTACGACATGCGTTCAGACGCGTTTATTGTACTTCACAACAAGACACACAAAACGGCCCTGCAAGGCTAACTATATACACTCCACCCGGCACACTTCTGTCCCCATTGGAGGGTTTAAATATCCCGCCAAGGGTGCTATTGGTGGACTCCCGGTGGACTAGGATCCTAGGTCCCCTTTGTGTTTGGGACCAAGCTCCTGCTTTAACCGCGGACCCCTGGTGGCGGTCCGCGTACATAACATCTTCTTTCTGTTCCCTGGCAGCCTCCATAGCTTCTCTCCTTTTCCTGCTTCCTTCTTTCCTTCCCCCCCCCCAGCCAAACATACCTTCATTTGTCTTCATCTTTCCCTCCTTTTCTCCTTCTGGCAGCTTCTCCCTGGGAAGTCTGACCTGGTTGTGTGGTAGCTGGCATCGGAGTTCAGATTTTTCTGCAAACCTAGGACCTCCTTCAGGTTTGTAGAGAAATCCCCCCTCTGTCCCTGACTCCATTTTGCAGAACTATTAATCCCACAATCTATTGTTTGGTTTTGAAATAGACATCTAACTCCAAAGTGGAAAGCTTCCAGCAGTAATAAAATGATGAAACAAACAGCTGATAAAACCAAATTAACAAATAGCAGGTGAACTCTAACCAAACCGGGTACAGATTAGTTAAAAGCCATTGGAAATATTCTCTGTCTGGCTCTGAAAATGTCCAGAAAAGGTGCCAGGTGCAAGGAAAGAGAGAGGGCACTCTAAAGCCTGAGTTCAAGCACTGAAAGGACACTGTCTCTCGTGGCCGCCCACATCCCCTCTGACTGCAAGGGGGACATAGAGAACAGCCCGTGAACCTAAACACACTGCCGGTAGTTCTGTAGGGGAGTAAGTGGCCCTTCAAGTATTCTGCCCCCCCCCCAGCTGTATAACACTTTATATGTTAAAATCAGTACCTTGTATTGGGACTGGAAGCGTGCATAAGAAGAGCCCTGCTGGATTGGACCAGGTGTCCATCTAGCCCAGCAACACAGAGGCCAACCACTGACCTTGGCAAGCCAACAAATAGGTCATAGCAGTCAAGGCTTTCCCCTGACCCTGCACTGGATTCAGAGGTTTGCTGCCTCTGAACATAGAGGTTCCCGTCAGTCACCAGCTAGTAGCCATTGTGTGACTTGTCCTCCATTAATCTGTTTTAACCCTCTTTTAAAACTATCAGTGTTTGTGGCCATCAATACATGTATGCAGGGGTCATTTTGTAGAAAAAGAGGAGCAGGAGCTCATTAGCAGAACTTATTTGCATATGCCACACCCCCTGACATCACCGGAGATGTATCAGAAGGCAACACCCACCGCTCAGGCTCCACTGGACTGTTTTGGATTGCTAGCTACTGGGGGGGGGATGTGCAGATCTGCCCTCGCAGAGGAGGGAGAGCTTGTACCTGAATAAAACTTGGTCTTAAAGGTGCCTTTGGACTGGGGGGCCAGGGGGAGCTCTGCAACTTACCTGGCTGCTTCTTGTTCTGACTGAGGGCTGCTGGGAGCAGGGGGTGGGGCTTGTTGCATGTGCCAACCCCCTGGGCTCTTTACTGCCGGAGCTCCGCTCCTGTGCTCTCCTGCAGGAAATGACCCCTGCCTACCGAACACATGAAGCTGCCTGACAGTATGTATTTCTATTTATATCCCACCCTCCCAGTGAGCGGGCTCAGGGTGGGTAACAACAATAGAATTATAAAGCCATTAAAAACAAGCTATAACAAACAAATAAGTTAAAACAATTAAAATGGCAGGTAATACGAGTAACAGAATTCATAAGGTTCTAGCAGTACTAAATGACTGGCAGCAACTAGGCTACTAACCAGGGAGCGGTGATGAATCTCATTAATCTGGGCCAGATGCTGTTGAGAGATTTCAGCAAGGGATGGCAAATAACTGGGCGCCCGCCGCCTCAACCCAAAGGCCTGGCGGAACAGCTCCATTTTGCAGGCCCTGCGAAACTGTACTAGGTCTTGCAGGGCCCTGCTCTCGGACAGGAGCATCCTCCACCAGGCCGGGGCCAGGGCAGAAAAAGCCCTGGCCCTGATTGAGGCCAAGTGGACGTCCTTTGGGCCGGGGACAACCAGTGGATGCTGGTCTGCCAAGCACAAAGCTCTCCGATGGCACATATGGGCCGATTTCCCACAAGCGCTGCTCCACCCTCGCTCTTCCCTTTTGCTCCGATGGTACGTGTCAATTTCACACAAGCTGCTGCGCGGCCGCAGTTTGCCCCGGAGCTTTGCACAATTTCCCCCGTGTCTACTCAATCCTCAAAAAACAGGATTGAGTAGACGCGGGGGAAATCACGCGAAGCTGCGGGGGCAAAATGCGACCGCGCAGCAGCTTGTGTGGAATTGACACGTACCATCGGGGCAAAAGGGAAGAGCGAGTGTGGAGCAGCGCTTGTGGGAAATCGGTCATGGAGAGAGACGGTCCCTTAGATATATTGGTCCCTTAGATGTGTATATATGGTAGGCAGCCAGTGCAGATCTTAAGTTCCTGTATCCTGTTCCAGCTTGCATAGTACTGCTGCATTTAGACTACCTGAAGCTTTTGCACCATCTTCAAGGGCGACCTCACACAGAGAACATTACAGTAATCTAACCTGGCAGTGACCGCAGCGTGGTCTACTGTGGCCAGGTCTTGTTTCTTTACGTCCACAAGTGTCATCAGAGTTACCACTTCAGAGGAAAGTCTTCAAAACAAGCTGTCATGACCCCAGAGGGGTCTTTGGGTTCTGCTGCCACCACCCTGGACATTCGGGTCCCTCGGGAGTCCCAGGGTATCTCCCAAGCCTTGCTGTCCGAGCACTATGGACGTGAATGACCCAGGCAAACACCCCAAATACATTAAGCAGAACAGGTTTTATTGTGGGAATTGATTGGGGCAAGGTGCTTGCAACTGGGTAACAGAGGGAAGGAAAACCAAAAGAAAATAAACTTAACTCAGATGCCTCACTGTGGGTCGACTACCAGGCCCTAGCCTGCCTAACTGTCTCCGGATTTTCCCCTTCTCCCAGCCCGGCCTGTCCCTCAGAGAGTCTTTTTCCACCATCAACCATCAGCCAGCAACTCCTTAAACTGTCTTCTCCCAGACATTTTCCCCAACAGACTTCAACGGTCTCTTTAGAATCCACTCTGACTCTCCCAATGCCTTCTGGGAGTTGTAGGCCTAGCTGCCTCCTACTGCCACCCAGGCCTCTTAGGCTGGCTAGGCCATACTGGCACAGGCCAGATCATGACACAAGCATTTTTAAATAAGGCAGTAGACACTACATGGGGGGGGAGGGCTCTTTTTGTAGCAGGAACTCCTTTGCATATTAGGCCTCGCCCCCCTAATGTAGCCAATCGTCCAAGAGCTTACAGAGCTCTTCTTACAGGAGCTACTGTAAGCTCTTGGAGGATTGGCTACATTAGGGGTGTGTCGCTTAATATGCAAATGAGTACCTGCTACAAAAAGAGCCCTTAATTTGAAGCCTCTGGCAACTTTGTTTTCCCCTTCTCTATTCTGTCTTCACAATAACAAGTCTGTGCAGCACATTAGGCTAGGCCAAGGTCTCCCAGCGGTCTCCTAGATGGAACCGGAATATGTCTGCGGGGGGGGCTGCCGCAGCTTGGGCTTCGTTCTCCAGAACCGCGGATGAAATAGTAAAGCTGCATCTCGGCTGAACTTTTTCCGGCTGTAGGAAGAGGCACACCCTGACCTGAGTGGCCCAGACTAGCCTCATCTCACCAGATCTCAGAAGCGAAGTAGGGTTAGCCCTGGCTCATATTTGGGTGGGAGACCTCCAAGGAATACCAGGGTCGTGACCAGTGTTCCCTCTAAGCTGAGTTAGTGTGAGCTAGCTCACAGTTTTTTAGCCTCTGGCTCACACATTTTTGTCTTAGCTCAGTAAGGATGGCTCCGGAGCAGACTAATTTACGCAGTAGCCTAATCACTCGCTCACAACTTTAATGCCAGTAGTTCATAAAGTAGAATTTTTGCTCACAAGACTCCACAGCTTAGAGGGAACATTGGTCGCGACGCGGAGGCAAGCAATGGCAAACCAACTCTGAATGTCTCTTGCCTTGAAAACCCCATAAGGGGTTGCAGTGAGTCACCTGTGACTTGACAGCAAATAAAGGAAGAGGCTCACGTGCCCCTCCCTGTAAAAACATGTTCTGTGCTTCGAAACAGCATATTAGGGAGAAGAGCAGGCTAGAGCCTTTCCCCCCCATTAACTGTTTGTATGATGGATCCCCACCCATATCCTGAAGTGGTTCAGCTGTTTTATCACATGAGGCGCTGGTTGGAGCTGCAAGTTCTTTCCTGTCTCATTGTGCACCAGGGCAGGTCCTCCAAGAGGGGGCATCCCGTGGCTTCCACAAACATCTGTTGAATTACCCAGCTTAGCCCAAGCTCATCAGAGCTTGGAAACTAAGCAGGGCTGGCCGTGGGTAGTACGTGGATGGGAGACCACCAAGGAAGACAGAGGTTGCTCCACAAAGGAAGACAGTGGCAAACCACCTCTGCTTGTCTCTTGCCCCCTGGATGAGGTCATCGTGAGCTGGTTGGGACTCTGGTACTTGAGCTGCGGTGGCTCAAGTTGTTAAGACGCTGAACTGCAGGCTGTGGAAGGTCGGTAGTTCAGCAGTTCGAGACCCGAGTGTGCCGCATGATGGAGTGAGCTCCCGTCTCTAGTTCCAGCTCCTGCCAACCTAGCAGTTCGAAAGCAAGAAATTGCAAGTAGATAAATAGGTACCACTTCGGTGGGAAGGTAACAGCGTTCCATGTGCCTTGGTATTTAGTCATGCCGGCCACATGACCACAGAAACATCTTCGGACAGCGCTGGCTCTTTGGCTTTGAAATGGAGATGAGCACCGCAACCCTAGAGTCGGACTCGACTGGCTTTCGAGCAAGGGAACCTTTACCTTTACTTTTACATTCTTCATCGGGATATGGTAGCCCTCCGTCATTTTCTTGCCTTCTCCCAAATGAACTCAAATATTGATGCTTGGTTAGTGCCCCCCCCCGCCCCCATTTTTAAGTGTTAGGTAAAGGAGACATTTCCTTAATTTGAGAATGTTGCTGCAGGGTTGGTTTTGTACTGTGATATTTCATTTTGTTTCTGTTTTTCTATGCTCATTATTACTGTCTGAAAGGTTGCATGGTGTTTTTTACAGTGAGCCTTCTTGAGGACTGGGCATAGAACACGATGTCAGTTAAATTCACTTGCCAGGAAACACGTGTGCCCCTCTTCTTTATACAATTAATGCATCAAATAGTACAATGTATTCCTTTTATTACTGACAAGGGCTTGTTGAAAACTGAAGTCAAGGCCACATAGCTGGCATCTGGAGCAGCGTCTAATGGAAGAATGATCATGTACCACACAAAATGCTTATTTCCCTTTTTAATTCAGATTACAATTTGAACGTTTAAGCTTGGAAAACAAAGATCCAGGCTTTTTTTGGGGGGGGAGGGTTATTTTGTGTGTGTGTGTGCCTGTGCCTGGAAGTCATGGCAACCTCTGGCAACTCCTACTGGGGCATGGAGGACGTTCAGAGAAGTGGCTTGATAGCCTGCCTCTGCCTCCCGGCCCTGATTTTCTTTGGAAGTCTCCCATCCAAATACTTTGCAGGGTCAGCCCTGCTTAGCTTCCGAGATCTGACGAGATCGAGTTTTCCTGGGTCAGTCAGGTCAGGGCAACAAAGATCCAGTCTTAATGTGCAACAAAGAAATCCCTTTTCAGTTGTAGAAACAGTTTGATAACTCAGGTCTTGCTTATTACTTGACCACAAAACACTGTGACAGTTCTCATGTGGTAATCCTATATGTTGGCTACTAAAAATACAGCTATGGAAACTGCAGGAAGCTCCGTTTTATGGTGTATCGTTCTGAAGCAGTTACCCAAGTAGCTTAAAGAGAGGAAATTGGTATTGGTGACTCAAGCTTTGGGGTATTTTTAGCTGCTTCCAGATGTTGGAAGTTGTGGGCAAAGCAAACATGAATGTTAGTCTGTTAGCTGGTGCCACAGATCTTGCCTAGTACAGAAGAAGTCTTGCAGCCATCTGTGGATTCAGTTTTCTGTTCTAAAAAATAATTTATGTAAGCCGTTGTACCCCAAGATTTTGACAGCTGAGGTACATTTTTTCCATACATTAAAAGGGAAGGGTCCTTTCACCCTTATATCCAGGAAAAAAATGTAGAAGTGTGTGCGAATAAAAAGTGCTTGTCCTTTTGTGCAGTTTTTACTGAGAGTCCCAATCGGAAGGTGGTGAGCCCAAAGCCATCCATTGTGAAAATATAACTGAGCTAAAAAGATGGTTCTAATGTTAAACATAAACACCTTCAACAAAACATAATTCTGTTCTCCTGAAGGATTGCGTGACCGCCCCAAATATCAAGAACATATGTTAAAGACAGTGATGTGGGTTTTCTAGAAAAAACATTAATCGGGACGCTGTTTGAGGAAATTTTCTGATGCCCTAAATAGTGCATGGTCAAATTTAGCATATTTAGTTTGACTTACACTTGGTAAACACATTTTTAGAAGTACCATATGTTAATCTATTGTGCAGCAAGTACTTAAAATGAAATGTTTGATTAAGAAAAAAAAAATCAGTCAAGTCTTGCCTAAATGTTACAGGAAGCAATCTAGAGCACATCTCCTCAAAAGTAAGTCTCATGTTATTCAACGGAGCTTACTCCTAGGAAGATTGCCCTTAGTTAGGCTTGTAGTCATATTCAGACAAAGTCAAAGGTTTATGTCTAAATTATTATATAATACCTGTAAAAAGTTAAGGGCAATATAGCTTACCCTTCCCTTCAATTGTTTAAATATTAAGCAAAAATACCTGGAGGCACTGAAAAGTGTTGGGACAATAATTTTAGCACAGCCAGAAAACTGTCCATGATATTCTGTGGGCGTCCACTTGTGGGGAAATGGGACTTGCAAGCCAGTATTTCTGCCCACGTAGGAGCAAAAAAACCTACCCCACAATCTTGCATCTCCTGCCCAGTGGGGTTTCTCTTTGTCTCCACTTGTTTTGGTTACTCTGGTTCTCTCTCAGTGCCACCATCAAGCCAGTTATTAGGGCAAATTCCACCTGAGAGTGTGAGCCCAGGTACCTGGGTGTAGTGGTTAAGAGCAGCGGACTCTAATCTGGAGACCTGGGTTTGATTCCCCACTCCTTCACATGCAGCCAGCTGGGGGACCTTGGGCCAGTCACTGTTCTCTCAAGAGCAATTCTCTCAGAGCTCTCTCAGGCCCACCTACCTCACAGGGTATCTGTTGTGGGGAGAGGAAGGAAAGGAGATTGTAAACCGCTCTGAGACTCCGTCTGAAGGGTGAGGTATAAATCCATTTTCCTCTTCTTCTTCTCTGCTGCTTGCTGCTTTAAGCAGTAGTTCAGCCTTTGTTATCTCCATCGCCTTTTGCATCCACTAGTAAGGGGACTCTGCAAGGGCTCAACAAATTCCAAGTATCAGGTGGTTTTGGCGCCTAAAAACGTCCTTGTGGTACCTAATATTTTCAGAAGGGATTTTATTATGAGGTTCTTATTATGATGACAGCCCGGGTTATCCCCATATTTCTTTCTGCACTTACAACACTTTTGTCATATTACAGCTTGAAAAAAATAATGAGAAACTGTGAGGTGATGAGTAATAGGTTTTGTACTACCAGTAATTAGAAAATATGGTCATCAGTTTGGCGCCTATAAAGAAAATTTGTCAAGGCCTGGGGAGGAAATGCCCTTATTTGTGGGCTCCAGGGTAGTAGAGAACCACTGTTGCCCCCTCCCCTTTCTACTTGTGGAATGCATGACTGAATAGGGGCTTTAACATGTTATCAAACAGACCAGACAAACCACGTTCAAAATGTTATGAAATCTAATAAGAAAATAGTGCACACATCTTAGGTAAGCATGAAAGACAATAGAAAAAGGCGATAAAACCACAGCCCCCTGATGATGAAAATGTAGGATAGGCAATTCTTGGGGTTGCAAGCATTTAGAAATCATTCATTACTGTTGTTCTAGTAGTTTGAGGATTTCCCCTCTGCGGTATCATCGGGTCCAGGTTGACATGGAGACTGAGCTTAAGAGTTCATCCCTCATGGGGGGGGGGAGCACCTTCTTCCTCATGTCCCGGCATTCTTATAATTGTCCCTTTTTCCTGTCCCCAAAAGATAGTTCATTCTTTCCTTTTGGCCTCCCAAGTTCTGTAGCTAAGGTGTGACCTGGCTATTGTCCTCCTCGTGGCTAGGGCCATTTGCATTTCTCTGGCACTGGATAACTTCAGGCTTGGGAGGTCATAACTACTGTTTCTCATTCCCTCCTGCCATCTAGCAAAAGGCACTTTGTAACCTCTGAGCCTGTACAGAGTGGTAACCTAGTTATAATAGATCTTGGTAAAGTTTTTGGGGTGTGGAAATTGTTGGGTGCAAGGCATTTCACTACACCACTCTTCAACAGAATTTAACTCTCTTCCATGAAAGTCACCGGGGCCTGTCAGTTTCACTGTCACTTTTTATAACCACATGCATTTCTACTGCTTTCCATATTCATTTGGAGATTACAATATTACTTCCACCATGTGAGAGGAGACACTTGTCACTGTGCAGGTGAAATCAAAACCAACTGGATGAAATCATAAGTTGATTTTTTTAAACATTTGGATTATCATATGTATTTATGGTTTTATTCTTTCACCCTGTGTTTATAAATCAATAAAATGTACATTTAGTCTGTCACCTAATTCCTATGGGTAACCTGGAAGATATTAATTGCAATTTTGAAACTGCCAAGTTTGCCTAGTAGTGTACTGGCAATGGCATCCATGAAATTAATTGTTGTTAGTTTTTTGAGATAATGAATCTTCCATTGGAGAAAAAAGCACTTGAAAAATTTCTGACCTACAGCTTTGGTCAAGATGCAAGTGGGTAGCTGTGTTGGTCTGAAGCAGCAGAACAAAGTTTGAGTCCAGTGGCACCTTTAAGACCAAAAAAGTTTTATTCACGGTATGAGCTTTCATGTGTACACACACATCTTCAGACACAATGAAGTGGAATTTACCAGTCCATAAATATATTGTATGCTAATTTGCTGTCCAACATCTGCCTTATACATATGGACTGCTAAGTTCCATTTCATTGTGTTTGAGGAAGTGTGCATGGTCACGGAAGCTCATGCAGGACTCAAACTTAGCTCTGGTCAAGGATAAACTAGATCTTTCTGAAAGGATGTGAGAATATTGCCAAGTATCTTGCATAGTGATTCAAGCTGCGTTGAACATTTGAAGCTGCTTTGTACCAAGTAGTTCACCTCACTGAGGTCTCCTGGCAGAGAGCTTTCCCAGCACTGCTATCAGAGACCTTTTAATTGGAGCTTCCAGGGATTGAACCCAGTGTTCAACCACTGAGCCCTATAAATATGAGAATACCTAGAACGGAAAATATTTGTTGCAGATTGATGGAAGTGTATGCCTGGAGAGGTGGTATACAGATTTTATTTAAAAATAAATTAATGCTTGTGTCATGATCTGTGCAGCACTGGGAGCAAGGCCTAGTGCGGCCTGGTCCCAGGAGAGACCAGCATGGGAGTAGAAAGCAGATAGTCTACAGTCCTTATAATGCTTAAGAGAGGGTGTTAGCCAGGGGTCTTTTGGGGCCGGAGCGTACCGGAGCGCCGCTCCAGGAGCTCAGGAGCTGGCAAAATGGCAGTGCCGGCAGCAAGCCCCGCCCCAGCTTTCCCCACTACGGCCTGTCGCCGGCCTTCCAGGGCCCGTGCTGGAGCGTTGCGGCCCCAGGGAGGCCCGTCGCTGCCTCCCCAGGCCAGCGCCAGAGTGCTGCAGCCTGGAGGAGGCAAGACGAGTTCCCCCGCCGCCTCCTCCAGCCAGCGCCGGAGCACTGAAGCCCGGGGGAGACCAAAAGAGCCCCCCCACCGCCTCCTCCGGCCAGTGCCAGAGCGCTGAGGCACGGAGGAGGCCAGGAGAGCCCCCGGCGCCTCCTCCGGCCAACGCCAGAGCGCTGAGGTGCGGAGGAAGCCAGAAGAGGCCCTCCGCCTTCTTCTGCCGCCTCCTCTGGCCAGCGCCGGAGCGCTGAAGCCCGGAGGAGACCAGAAGAGCCCCCCTGCCGCCATCTCCAGCTAGCACCGGATCACTGAGGCACGGAGGAGGACAAAAGAGCCCCCCCGCCACCGCCTCCAGCCAGCGCCAGAGCGCTGCGTTCTGGAGGAGGCCAGAAGAGGCCCCCCTGCCGCCTACTAGGGTAAGTGAGGGATCTGCAGGGGGTGGCGGAGGCTTGAGTGGGGGGGTGGGAGACCCTCCCCCTATCTCTTTGCCCTCTTTCTTTCCCTCCTTTCCCTTTCCTTTTCTTTCCCTCCTTTTCTTTCTCTCTTTCCCCTCTTCCTTCCTTCCTTCCTCTTTTCCTCCTTTCTTTCTCTCTTCCCCTTCTCTTCCTTCCTTCCTCTTTTCCTCCTTTCCTTCTCTCTTTCTTTCTTTCCTGCCTTCTTCTCTTCTCTTTTTTCCTCCTTTCCCTCTTTCCTTCCTTCTTCGCT
>NW_015173806.1:63644-77523 GCF_001447785.1 Gekko japonicus
CCCCCAAGGGGAGGCTTTTGAAGATGCCTCCCCCCCCCCGTTTTGCTTCCCTTTCTGACATCACTTCTGGTGATGTCAGGGGGCGTTGCATATGCTAATGAGCTAGTATGCTAATAGCCTAGTAGCTCATTAGCATACCATATGCTAATGAGCTCCTGCAGCTCTTTTTCTACGAAAAGACCCCTGGTGTTAGCCAATCAGAGTTAAAAGATTCTGTGAGGGAAGGCTGTCTTGAGCTGTTAACTGTGGGAAATGGTGGTCTTTCCTCACTCAGAGCTACACTGAAGGGGACTGTGTCCTTTCCTCTCAGCTGCGGTCTGGTCTCACAGAGGGGACAGGCTGGTCTGGTGAGAGAAAGATCCCGGCAGGAGGCCAAGTATAAGAAGGCTGTAGGGCTTGAGTATTAACAGTTCAGGAGTCACAGGTAGCTGCATTAGCTTTGTGTTCTTTTGCCTTTTAAACACTGTTGTGTCTTTTAAAGCACCTTGTCTTGTCTTGTTTCCCCCCTGCCCAGTACTGTAATAATAAACCCTTTCTGTTTCACTGTTTCTCTCCCTTGGTCATCAAGCTTACGTTTCTCGGCTAAAAGGGGCAATTTGGATAGGCTTGGGAGGGTACCCTGGGCCTTCTCAAGGGACCCGAAGTCCAGGCTGCTGGCGGCAGAAGATGGCGACCCGCTGGGGTCATGACAGCTTGTCATAAATTTTCCAGAAAATGTTCTGATGCCCTCACACCGGTAATTGGAATGGAGACAAATTTGGAACATATATGGGGTTTCAGGAACAAACTCACCCATGTTACTTTTCTATTCTGAATACACTTGAAGTCTGTGAAAATGAAAGCAGTATATATTCCTAATATTTATTACAAAATCTTGTGGCACCATTTTCTGTACACAGGAACCTCCTTCATTGCAATGTACAATGAGCTCTATGTGATGGTGACAGAATTTTTTTTTTATTTCTTTGAAACAGGCAGCTGCTGAAAACTGAGCTGGGATCCTTCTTTACGGAATATTTACAGGTTCGTGCAATTTGCTCTTTTGCCACATAACTTTTTTTCCCTTATTCGTTCATTGGTTAAGTAACCTGTTCACCTTCACCAACTACACACAGCAGATGTCTCTATCCCAGTAACCTACAGTTTGAAAGCGTCTTTGAATTTTTGTTCAGTTCTTGGAGATACATGGGAATACGCATTTCAAGTGTACACAGAAAGGATATTAGAGATCTGTTTGGATTTATGTGAACAGCAAGATCCAAGACCGAGTTCTCAGCAAGGTGATAAACCTGAGATTGGGCCACACTATTTCCACCTGCTGATGCTGTTTCACCTAAAAACAAAAAAAAAACCACCCTGCTCATGGAAAACTAATATATCAGGGTGAAGGCTAGGTTAGACTGCTCCCTACCATACTGGCTGTTTGCATGCAGGGATTTTATTCGTATGGGGGAACATTCCATCATATGCAACTCCATCTGCAATTAGAAGTGATAACAGTCAGTGCGGGCTTACCACCTCCGAAAGAGAGAGCTGTCTAGTCATTGCTTTAATAATAAGGACAAGGTTCGCCCAAAAAAAGAATTGTATGCATTGTTTGTTATGTGATTTTTCTCAGTTAACAGATAGGCATCTACAGCTTCTGCATACTGACCACATGATTATTACAAGTGGCATGCTGATCCTTGTTAAGATGTAAATCTGTTACTTTGTTAGTGGTATCATACGGCACATCACTGCTGTAGCAGTATGTGAAAAGTCTTTTTTACAAGGTAAAATTAAATATAAAATACATGGCCCAGCCTTCCGTGACCCTAAGGCCCTGGTCACATGGAGCATTTGCCCCACTGAAGGCACGATACTGCGGTGGATTTTCTGGGCGCGATCTCACCAGAATATCTGGGAGCCGTAGCACTCCCACGGCAAGCCACTGAAGCTGCGTAGTTAAAAGCTACCAAGTTCGACCTACCAGCAAATGGTTTGGCACGGGCTGCCTCCGGACTCCTGTGGTGTGATCGCTCCGGCGTCCTCTTTGCTACGCGCGCTGACGGTGGAAGCCCCGGTGTGCCGCCGTCAAGTCTGATCGCCTAATCGCGCGTCAGAGTGCAACGGCGCAAAGAGCCACGCCTCCCCCCCCCATGTTTTCTGACCCGTGTGACCGGGACCTAAGTCAGCTTCTTGATAGTAACAATTGTGGGTCAGCACAAGAGTTTTCAGACTGGTGCTGGGGTTCCTCAGATGCAGTGTTTCCACAAAAGCAGTCGCCAGGATGCCAACAGCAAGGGCAAGTGACTTTAAAGCCCAAGGAATTTACCACACTGTACCTTTAAGAAAAGGCAAGGAGCCACAATAAACTGGGAGGGCAGCTTGCCCTACCTGAGTACAGAGGTTGGGCTCCAGAGCCCAGAGAGACTGAGGCACAGCAACAACAGCCCAGCCAGGGGGAGCCTGTTTGATGGAAACACAGGCAGAGAGAATTTTTCAGGGCACGTTTGGGGGCAACTAGGCAGACTGAGCCACTCCTCAGCCAGGAGGGGATTGCCCAGGGAGGAGCAGTCTTGCTAGCCAGGGCACTGGGAAGGTAGGGGAGCTGCGAGGGGCTGGGGCAGCAGCCTCCCCCCCCCCCCCCCAGGAAAGCACAGCAGTGCCTGCGTATGTTGCTTCCCATTAGGGAGATTTGGAGCAAGTAGGCAGAAGCCCCCGGTAAAGGGAGCGAGCAGATGTGCAGAGACGTCCCACCCAAGCAGGAGTGAGCCCAGGACACTCAGTGGGACTTCCTTCAGAGCAGTCATGCGCACAGGGAGATTCCAGAGAAGAAGCTGTGTTACAGCAAAGTCCTGTGCAGATTCACTCGGAAGTAAGTCCCACTCTAGTCGATGAGGCTTACTCGCAAGCCAGAAAGTAGCCACGTGGCTCCTTGAACGATGGAAATGTTTAGTGCGACACTTCACTGTAAAATAACGCAATCCAAGGCACTATACTGAAGTGCAAAAGAGTGTTATATAAATATTCTTTCTTCTTTTGCACTTCAGTATAGTGCCTTGGATTCCGTTATTTTACAGTGCTTTTTTTTGGTCAGTGCGACACTTCAACAGATGTGTGGAGCATGTCCTCAGTTGGTAGATATGTAAATGTAAATTCACAAACCCAGGCCTATGGCTATAGAGAAAAGTGCTGGGAGGCGCAGGCTGCGTGAATAGGATAGACAATATGCTGAGAGCTTTGCAGGCTGACCCAATGAGAACACGGGAGGTTCTGGAATCATTAATGGAAAAGGAGAATATTTTATTTGTTGGAAACATTTCAGTGCCATCTGTCCACCTAATTCAAGATCCCCAAGGTGGAATTTTGGCAGGTGCCGATTGACTCATGAGAGGTAAAGATAGCTGCACTACTTGAAATACACTCTCCAGCCCAGTTATGAGGGCTTATAATGTGTAAAGGTTCACATGTTTGATCTAGATGTGGATATAATAGAGTTATTTGGCGTTGAAGAAAAGCCAGTCTGTGCATTCTCCGGGGCATTTTTTCTTCCTGGCGTGGAAAACAAAGTATTGTAATGAACCACTTTTAGAAGGGACCCTGTGATCAAAATAGAAGAGAGACTCTGAGCAACAGGATCGAAGAACTGAAAGATTACTTTTGTTTTATTTACAGAACCAGCTTCTTACAAAAGGCATGGTCATCCTGAGGGACAAGATCCGGTTTTATGAAGGTATTTGAGACCTCAGTTATGCCAGCTGAGCTTTGCCCCAAATCCAAGCTCTGGGTGTCTCCACGTGGGTTATATACCCCGAGTTCAGTGGTACTGGGGGTGGTGGTATTGGTCCAGCTTCCTAACAGCAATGCGGTGCATTCTCACATCTCCCAGGGTTTCCCTGGCTTTTCTCCATTCTTTCTCAAACCGGCTGTGCTTCATCGTTTTAGAAAAGAGGGCAACAAAACTGGGGGGGCTGCTGTTTGGGGTGGGGAAACTCAGCGGGGGAGACGACACAGCTGCCTTTTCCTCTCCTGCAGAAGGTTTTACTTTTGCTTTTTTTTTTCCAGTCGGCAGTTTAATAGCATTATATCAATATACCATTACGCCATCAGGTTCTCTGAACTTCCAGTTTTCATTTTAAAAAGCGGGAGGAGTCTCTAGCCGCTTTCCTTGCAGAAATAAATGGAAAATACTGTCTCGAAAACAAAATAGGGTAGAGGCTTTTTTCAAATGAAGGCTGGGAATTCAGAGAACCCGATGCATATTTTGGTATAATAGTATGTTGATATACACTATTACGTATTTTCAGTTTTTTAAAAGTACTTGGGAAACCTGCTGTGCTGTATTAGCAGCAGCAACGGGGAAACGGTGCACCTCTGTACAGATCTCATTCAAACTGGTTCGCACTGTGCCCTTTGACTAAATGTTTTTGGGGTTTTTTTCTGTTTCTAGGACAGAAACTTTTGGATACCTTGGCTGAAACTTGGGATTTCTTTTTTAGTGATGTCCTGCCCATGCTCCAGGCCATATTCTATCCTGTGCAGGTAACACATTACTGGTTACTCTTGAATCCAGAAAACGCTAAAGAAGAAACTCTGCCGGTGTATTAACAGATGGCCACCAATTGTCAAACATCCCTTGTGGGGCATAGCTGAGCTCAGCGCCAGGGTAGGCAGCAGGTTCCTACTTGGATGTGCAAGTTACATGGAAGGGGGAGTATTCAAAATGGAATTGTGTGCACAGGTGGCTTTTCTCTGCATTGCTTGTTGTTTGCAGTGCCAATAGAAAACAATAACTCTGACTTTAGAAAGTCACTCTGTTTTTTACTGCTTGGTGAGTGTCCAGTATAATCATGGACAAGCAAAGATCCAAAGACCTTTGCAACTAGCATGCCCAGTGGGGATGTGGACTAAGGTTTGTGTCTTGTCCCCCCTCCCATGCCATACGGCAAGCCACTTTTTAGGCAGAGAATACATGAGAAAGATTTATGCCTTAAAGCAAAGTTTTAAAAGAAAAGTCTGTGAAATGAGATTAATATATATTTGGCCAACCTTCTATTCCCATACGAAATGAGTAGGCTGTACAGATTTTTGAACTGGGTGATGTAGAAACTGGTAGGTATAAAATCTGATGCAAAAGTTCTGCCAAAAGTGCAACATATCAGTAGTTGGGATTCTGGAGTGGCTTTTCAGACAACAACACTGCTATCAGTTCTGCCTATGCTTGTAGTTCGAAGCATCGCCCATTGTATTTGCCATACCATGACATCTATGAAGTTTTCTGCTCAAGGCTATCACTATATGAGGAGTACTAGATAGATAGGTAGGCATCTGTAGAACAAGTCAGTGGACCTGAATACCCTTGTAGAGAGATTCACTGGTAGTGCCACCACAGAGAAGGCTCTGAGACAGATCCCTGGTCAGGTTGTAGACACTGTAGTAGTTTGTTCTCTCGGGATACAGGGAGGAACATAGGAGAGAATGTGTTCCTTCAAAAACTGCAGTTGAGTCGAAATATGCTGTTTAGTATGTTAGAAACTACTTTGGCTATGCAGTAGCTTTCAGATACTACCTATGGTATGGATTATTTTTAATGTGGGAGATCGACGAGAAATTGGTACAGAATTCTTACAACCCTAAAAAAATTTCAAACTAGAAGTAGAATGCAGTATACAGCACAAGTCAACATGATACCATTTTGACAGCTCCTCTGTGTTCATTTTTATACTGCAAAATGTGCACAGTAAGAATAAGCCCTCTTCTCCCCTGTAACTGAAGGATGTGATTTTGGGGGCATGCCCACCCAGCCCCTTTCTGCTTTTTCTGCCTGCTTCACTTGGGAGGACACAGAGCCCTCACAGATTGCTAGAGGAGTTCCAGTTTTTCTTGCATACGCTATGCTACTTACTGCTTCCGATCTGCTCTTTAAAGAAAATGCAACTCTGTGTTTGCCTCTTCAGCAACAGCCTGCCTTGGAGGATGCTCAGCCAAGGCAATGTCCGCCCACAGCTCCGCCGCAGAACCCGCGGAAGCTTTTGGAGGGGGATGTTTCCATCCCTGCTCCCCAAGCCCCATGGTAGAAGGGCTCCAGGGCTGCTGTTGACAGGGGAAGTCACAGCTCACCCCTGCCATCATCTGAAAATGGTGCGGAAGCCAATTTTGGTACCAAAATCCTGCCTGAACACAAACAGCCTCTCCGGTGGCGTGATGTCACTGGGCTGCTTCCCAAGCCGCAGTGAATAATCAGATCACCCCAAGCCCTCTCAGTGTTTGCAAGATGAGGAGGATGAAGAGGAAATTCCCTTTGAGATTGTAAAATGGCTTAAAGGATATATTGCGAAGCCCATAGCCAAGAAGATAAAGGAGTCCAAGAGCCGCAAGTGTCCCAGATGTTCTCCCACCCTGATTTCACCCTTAGCCTCTTGAGATGGCCGAGCAATGTGGATCCTCCTAGCTGTGTGGAGATTTAGTGCTACAAGTTCCTATCTGAGTCTGAGGTTTTCCTGAGAAGTTACTGAAATTCTCTTGTCATCAGGTTCTGCTAGCAGGTTCTGTAATGGTGCTGTAATGGCCATTGGTGCTGTAGAGGGAAGGGGCTGCAGTCGTACAGAGCTTCTATTCCTCAGATCCTTTTGTTTTTACAGCATGCCATATATTACATTGGAGCTGCGGTGGCTCAAGTGGTTAAGACGCTGAACTGCAGGCTGTGGAAGGTCAGTAGTTCAGCAGTTCGAGACCCGGGTGTGCCGCATGATGGAGTGAGCTCCCGTCTCTAGTTCGAGCTCCTGCCAACCTAGCAGTTCGAAAGCAAGAAAATGCAAGTAGATAAATAGGGACCACTTCGGTGGGAAAGGAACAGCGTTCCGTGCGCCTTGGTGTTTAGTCATGCCGGCCACATGACCACGGAAACGTCTTCGGACAGCGCTGGCTCTTCGGCTTTGAAATGGAGATGAGCACTGCAACCCTAGAGTCGGATTCGACTGGCTTTCGAGCAGGGGAACCTTTACCTTTACCTTTATATATTACATTACATTACAGGGCTGCAACCCAATACCCTGCACAGCCAAGTAGCAGGACAGTCTTCAGTCCTTGACTGGGCAGACAGGATTCCCAACTCTAAAAATCCCTCTGTTTAGCATTTTCTGTATGGGCAGCATTGTCATGTCCACTGACAATTCATCACGTCCCATCATAGTGACTTTATGTTGAACTTGCAGCACTCAATCTCCATGCAGGTAGGTGGAACCCTGGGTCATGATTGAGAACTGGCCACCCTTTGAACCACTGAGAGGCGCGTTTGAAGCACCTTCCCTTTAAGTGGTTTTTGTGTATGATGGTTGCATTAGCGCACCAAGTCTTGAAACTGGGTAAACTGTCTATAAGACCTGAATTGTGCATTTTCCATAAGGGCAAGGTAGTTCCGCATCAGATCCTACCTTTGTTCCCACTGTAGACTCCCACTTTCACATGTCACAGGAGTTATGTTTGCAGTCTTTTTGTCCTAAATCAACACATCCAAAGGAAAAGTACTAGCATATGTTTGACCTACATTGATATTCAGTGGACCAATCCCTTTAACAGGTCGGATTTCCTTTTTGTTTCCTTTCTCCTAATAACCGAAGGCCAGTTAGTACTCAAGTTAAGCAGATGGTGAAGGGAATGCCTTTGTTCATGCTGTGAGACTTTCTCCTCCTCAGTCTTTCCAACTTTCTATTTATTTACATCCAAATGGGTAGCCATGTCAGTCTATCTGTAGCAGTAGAAAAGAGTAAGAGTCCAGTAGCACCTTAAAGACTAACAAAATTTGTGGCAGGGTAGGCCCTTTCGTGAGTCACTGCTCACTTCTTTAGACATAGCTAGAATGTGTCCATCTGTCCTTATATCTTAGAGAATGATTTCAGATGCTGAATTACAATAGCAGGTAAGAAAGATGATTGGAAAGGCCAGATTGAGACCCAGGGACATCTTGCTACAACACAAGCCTGAATAAAATCACAACAGAACAACACTGGCTCCGGTCACACGGGCAGGAAACTGCGGGGGGGAAGCGTGGCTGTTTGGCCCGGGGCAAACTAACGCGCGGTTAAGGGATCAGACTTCCCGTGGAGGTTCCGTGGGAAGGGAGAGGTGCTGATCACAGGACGATCCTGCACGCAACAAAGAAGCGCGCGGTGCGGCAAACGGGTGGGGTTTTTTTGTCGTGTACACCATAAATGCGCATGCTCCGTTGGGTGCTTGTGCGCATCCACAGAGACTTGGGGAAAAAAAACCTTGTTTGCAAGGGGACATGGGCGGGCGCCGGATGCCACCGGAAACACGATCAGACGCCCGCCCTTGCCCCACAGTTTCCAGAAACTAGTACCTCCGAGGTACTAGTTTTTAGCAGCACGGTTTTGGCGGGAAGCCTCGGTTGAGCCACGGGAGCGCTACGCCGGTGAGATCGCGCCAGGAAACTCCGCCTGACTTCTGTCTCTCTAGCGTGGCTAATGTTCCATGTGACCGCAGCCACTGATGGTCACGTACAGCTCACAACTCAAGCCAGTCCAATGTGTTATTAACAACCTATAACCCATGCTGGATAGTGACACTTCCATCACACGGCCACTGGGGGGCCGACCGTTTCTTGCCTACAGACAGCCTGCTAATCTAAAACAACTTCTCACCCGTGGTGATAAACTACTTAACAGTCACATGGACTCTGGTACCAAGGCCTGCAACAAACCAAGATGGCAACTTTACCCTCAAAAAATCCTAGCAACACTATCACTGGACCCAGCAACATCAGCCATACCATCTCAGTTTCATAGTCCTGTTCATCCTCTAATTTGATTTATCTTTGTTGCATTTTCAGTCCTTTCAACCGTAGGTTGGTAGGATTATAGATAAGATGAAAACAGAGCAAATCAATAAAACAGTAAATACTAAGCTCATTTAAAAATGTATGCAAGAAATCTAGCAACAGCTCCCAACCAGCCCACATCATTTGAAAACAACAGTTTCAGAATAATGTAATTACTAGAGCACTGAACCTCAAGAGTTGACAAGAGATCTCAGTGTATCACGCCTAGCTTCAATAAACAAAGGACAGCGTAACAGCACATGTGAGATGGTTTCTGTTGCTCCAGACGCACAACAATTTCTTTCAATCCAGGGGATACCTTTAAGCCTCCCTGTGTATCTGGCTGTTGGGAGCGAATCCTGTCTCGCCAAAAGGATTAAATGTCTGTGTTTGGGATTTTTTATTGTAACCAAATAATTAGCAACTGTAAAGGAAGTTGTAGGGATATAGCCATAATACAAAGGAGAACACTTCCTGTATGAATTAGTAAGTAATCCAACCAATTGTGAGATAAAATTGCTTCTGTTATTGTTTTCAGTAGGTGATCAGAATAGTAATTAAATAGATCAACATCTAACAGAAATCTCAGTTCACAGTTTTTCAAAGAAGGCATTAGCAGTTGATGATAAAAATAAGTCTTGCCTTATTAGATGTATTAGTTGACTCGGGGGTTCTAATAAGAATATTTGCACCGCATTTTAATGGCATATTTCCATGTGATTGATTGTAAGGGGCACAGTCCAATTTCTAATCTAATTACTGAGTTGGAGAGACACAAATGGACATTCTCGAGATAGAAGTCAGTTTGCAGCCTCTCAGGATCTTTAGCAATTATATGCTGCCATAACGGTGCCCCGTGTAGGGTTGCAGATCAGATCTTGGAATTGTAAAATTTGAGCAGTGCTGAAAAAGGCAGTCCACCTTTTGTAAAAATACAGTTTCTTCAAGGATATGGACAGATGCTGAAAGCCACTTATATGTTTTAGATGACTTTTCCATGTCATTAGAGTGTCAAAAAGGATGTCCAGATATTAGAATGAAATTGTTCAAACTCCATTACTTGCAACCTCTGAGTATGCCATGTCTTCCTCAGGTCTCCAAACAGCGGTACTTCAGATTTATTTTGATTTATGCTAAGTTGTTCCGTTTCACAAGAATTAACAAATTTGTAGCCCTCCTATAAACTCATTTCTGATAAATATAACCTGAGATACGATGGTGGGTACTGCAAGTTTTCATTCTTTGATTGCTCCTCTTGAGTTTTGAGTTAGCTTTGTGACATTCACTGTCGTACCATTCCATCTTACCGAGCTGTCTTACAGTAGCAACCTGTTTCAGAAACAAGGTTTGAAATGCTCCCAATAATTTAGCCCATAACTATTGTGTGATTGATAATTTCTCCGTTGATGCCATTTATGCTTTCCTGATTCATCAGCTTCCTAGCTTTATCAGCAATATATGCGTTCCATGTTATATCTGTGATATGAAGGCCTACCAGTTCGTCAAGAATTGGAATGCACTTTTAGTTCTAATGTTATAGGGAGATGATCACTACAAACAATTTCCATCACTGTGAATTTAGTTATTCTTGGAAGTAATTCACCTACTACAAGAATATAGTCTAGAACACTGGATCCTTGGGTGGAGGTAAAGTTAGCTGTCTGATTGGATGACATTGATTCCTGGTGGCCATTTAAAATTTCCAAGTTAAGGTTTGCTGTTGAGTTTAGCAAACAGGTACTAGCAACGCTGATGCCTCTATCTAAAGTTATTCCACTGTTACCCAGTTTTGAGAAGGCCAAGCCCTCTCCAAACTTAGATTTCAGAAAATCCGCATTGCTAACCCCCAAGTCTTGCATTCATATCACCCATGAGAATAATCTGTACTGTTGGATATTGATAACCAAATTTTCAACATATTTATCAAAAGCTAACCAGAATTTTGTAATAAGAACTTAAGCTTTAAATCAAGGAATTTACACATTAATTATCAAAAAGTTATTACACTATCATAAAAATCTGTTTGAATTATGTTTACATTTAAATCATGTGTTACAAGGCCACCCTTTGGGCATTCTCTATTAGTCACGCTACAAGTGGCTTGTAGATTAAAAGCTTCAAAGCCATCTAGGTTAATTGGGGGTTTAGCCCAAGTCTATTGTAAACAAATGATGTGGAAATCCTTCAATATTTCTGTCACCTCCCAATCCCCTTGTTTATTGTGCCAACTGTGAATATTCCATGGCAGTAATGTAATCATGTTGTTCTGTAAGGGGATGTGTCATTGTTCACAAGTGATTTTATTTGCATCTGGATCAATAACAGCAACGCTGGATCCATGAACAGGAGGCTTAAACAAAATAATGTCCCCTTCCGAAGACAAGTGGGAACCAGTTGATGATAACTTTTCCTCACTTGGTTGCTTACAAATTATTAGGGCAGATCCCTATGTGATTGCGATTAGTTTTGGCCCAGTTGCTACAGGAACAGCTAGTTTGTTACCGTACTTTGCTCTTGTGGCATTGCTGTGTCTTGCGCGTGATCTCTTAAGATCCATCAGGTCCATGGTCTCAACCACCTCTTGCAGTTCTGAGTTCAGAGCAATTGTGTTACACTACACAGATGAATTAAGATCATATGCATCAGCTGAAATGCTAATCAGTTTTGCCTTTAACTTTTCAAATCTTATAAGCACATCTTTCTGCTCTCCTCCAGGAAGAAGTTGAAAAGATTCACACAGCATTTCTTCATCTGCATCTTCCTGAGGGATTTCCTTAGAACCAACAATTAGATTATTAGAATGAGCTATCTTGGGCCCAATGCCCTCTTGCTCAAAAGCATCTGCTTCCCTCATCCCCTCTTTTTTTCTGGTGATTTGAGGACTGGCGTTTTGATTCCTAAAAACCTCTAGCAGGGTAAATACCAAAGTCAGACAATATTGGAGCCCTAAGCATGAAAAGACTCAGAATCATAGAAATTTTAAAATTAAGCAGAATGTGATTTATGCCATCACGTGTTGCCCTTCCACCCTTTACATTGGACAAACAGGCCAGTTCTTAAGACAAATAATAAATGGACATGTGTGACATTAGAAACCATAATATTGAAAAACCAGTGGGGCGACATTTTAACCTTTCAGGACATTCAGTTACTGACCTAAGAGTAGCAGTTCTCTTACAAAGGAATTTCAAAGGGAGATTAGAAAGAGAGACTGCTGAATTGAAACTGATAATTATGCTCAAGACAGTGCATCCTCCTGGACTGAATTGAGACCTAGGTTTCCTGTCTCATTACCCGTGCTGATTTCTCCATGCATACTACCCCTCTGCATATCGCACCTAAACCAGTCACTGCTATTGTCAGTTGCCTGCTGTTGTCACTCAGCATCTGAAATCACTCCACTCTTGAAGATATCAGAACAGATGGACTCACATTCTAGCTGCATCTGAAGAAGTGATCAGTGACTCACAAAACCTCATACCTGCCACAAATTTTTGTTAGTCTTTAAGGTGCTAGTGGACTCTTGCTGTTTTCTACTTAGAAATTAATTTGTTTATTTCAGTTGTGGTCCACTATTCTGCTGAGCCTCAAGGTGGATTACAGAATAAAACACAAAACGTTTATACAGTATAAGACATACAATGAATAATGCAAGACGATTGCAGAATTAGAAGGCAGTTCAAACAGTGCAGATGGCCATATCTGTTACCTTTGATAAGAATGCTTCAGTAGCAGAAATCTGCAGGGCATTTGTATCTACTTTTGTGAGACATCACAAGTGGGACACGTATCACCTTGGCTGATGCAGCATTCGGGACGAGAGTCCTTCAGCAAGTGCTTTGAATGCACTCGGTGAATGGCGTTTGTTCCCTAATCTGTACAGCTTTGTACCATTCCATCTATCAAAATCATGTCCTTTTGTTCTAGGGACAAGTGGAATGCTGTGGCTTATAGTGAATGTTCCTTCTCCCCGGCACTTGGAGGATATCATTTTGTCCCTTCCTGATAAAATGCAGGGACGGTAATGTAGGGATCAGGAGCTTTGACCACCTATTCAACTAATCTCTGAGCCCCACCCCCCAATTCTCTGTTCTAAGCGTTTTTGCCATTGATTCTGGTTCTCTCTGGTCTTTTTTCTTCATTAGTTAGTAGACATTTTGCAGTTAAAGGTAAAGATTTCCCTTGTTTGAAAGCCAGTCGAATTCGACTCTAGGGTGCGGTGCTCATCTCTGTTTCCAAGCCGAAGAGCCAGCGCTGTCCAAAGACATTTCCGTGGTCATGTGGCCGGCATGACTAGACGCTGAGGCGCACAGAACGCTGTTACCTTCCCACTGAAGGGGTACCTATTTATCTACTTGCAATTTCTTGCTTTCGAACTGTTAGGTTGGCAGGAGCTGGGGCCAGAGACAGGAGCTCACTCCATCATGCAGCACTCGGGTCTCAGACTGCTGAACTACCAGCCTTCCAGTCTGCAGTTCAGTGTCTTAACCACTGAGCCACCGTGGCCCTAGCTTTGGAGTTACATCATCATATTTTGTAGCTATGGGTCTCCAAGCTGAAGGAGCTTCGTGGGTATTCCCAAGGGGCAGAGATGGAATTCAGCATCTACTTCCTGCTTCTCTAGGAAAAGGGAAAGTGTCTAGCTATCAAAATGATGTCCTCTGAGTCCCACGTAGAAGGCACGTGCCCTGTAAGGTCCAAAATCCCATTTTAGTACATCAACAGTGCAATTTTGGTTGAGAACGGCAACAGGTTTTATCTGGCTGGTTCCGCCCACTTTCTCTCTTCCGTCCTTTTCCGCCGTCTCCTCCTTCCCCTGCCCACGAAGTGACACCAGGACTGGTTGAAGATAAATTCATGCACCATCTGGGGATTGTTTCCTGAATGTAATGAGTATTTTAAAGTTTAGTTTATATTATAATTTTAACACTGTTACAATGTAGTTTATTTTATCATTGTTCCTTGCCCAGAGCCCTGTGAATTCAGGGCTTGGGTGATCCATAAATTGAAAGTATAAATAAATAAAATACAAAGTACACTGTTTGGGAGAAAGACTCATTG
>NW_015173806.1:77534-80183 GCF_001447785.1 Gekko japonicus
TCGGAAGATAGGTAGTTCTGCCATAGCTTTCCACAGCACCACTTAACAGTATTTGTTCCATGATTATTGGGTGTAGTGAACAGTTGCTTAAAAAAATATTTTGGAACTCCATTTTCTTCTGATTGCACTGAAACAATCCAATTTGTTTCCCCAGTAGTGTTGGAATAATGTAAGGAAAATAACAATTACCTTGAAGTTCTGCTTGGGTGCAGATGTGGCTCGAGAAACATCTTTAGTGCTTCAGCTATCATCAAGATGTTGGTGGGTCATCCTGAGGGCTGGCTTCGCGCAGGTTGCTTTACTCTGTCTTACCTTAGAGCGCTTTGACGCATTGTCCAAAAAAGATGCTCAATATAATACAAACAAATACCGGGCCATATAAAAGTGAGGAGTGAATAGAAGGTAATAAAACATGTGCAAGAATCTAAACAGAGAAAAGAGGTCATGATCCATTCATCGTTAACGTCTTCCTAATCCCATTAAGTTCTTTGGGGCTGAGCACGTGCTTAACGTTCTAGGACCTGAATGTGATTTCAGTGGGCTTCAGCAGATACTCTGCTTGGGGTTGGACTGCATGTGGCTTCCACATCACAGCTTGAAAGCAAATAACCTGTAAATTGTTGAAAACTTCTGTTTATTTCCTTTGTTTAGGGGAAAGAGCCCTCTGTCCGCCAACTAGCTCTTTTGCACTTCAGGAATATTATAACCCTCAATATCAAACTGGAAGATGCTCTGTCCCGTTCCCGAGCAAGAGTTCCTCCTTCAATTATTCAGATGTTGCTTATCCTTCAGGTATATATTTTTCTGGATTTTTAAATCTGTATCTCTGCATAACTTGCTCCTCAAAAGCAATTATTAATGTTGAGCTGTTACGGCTGCTCCCACCTTTCAGGTACTCTGTGTGTTGACTGTCTTCTTATAGCAAGCCATTCATTTACTGTGTTTTGCCACACAGATAGTGGGATGTTCTCCGTTTCTACCACAAATGTCTGTTTCTTGGGACAAAAGGTCATTGTGGGTATTTGTAGTACAGGATTCTAGATTCCCCAGATCGTCTGTGCTAAGCAGACTAATACAAGACCTTTCACAAACTGGAGAAGAGTTAGCATTTTTTTACTTGGATCTCATTGATGGGGTTTAGTCCTGCATAGAGTAGTTATGGAAACTCCTACCACACAGAGGTGTTTTGCGCCTGTTGCATTTGGGAGAACCAGTGTTTCATGATGCAAGCTAGAGCAAATCATAACACTTTTCTGCCCTTCTCTGTTCTGGGAGGCCGACTTTCCACTTCACAAAATGTGGAAGAAGCTGCTGAGTCCCACCCTTTTGAACAGTCTTCTGTGCCCATACCAAGGGAACCATTAGTTATCAAGAAGAAGAAGAAGAGATTGGATTTATACCCCGCCCTTCACTTGGAGTCTCAGAGCGGCTTACAAACTCCTTTCCCCTCCCCTCCCCACAACAGACACCCTGTGAGGTGGGTTGGGCTGAGAGAACTCTTGACAGAAACTGCTCTTTTTCAAGGACAGCTGTGCCAGAGCTTGTGACTGACCCAAGGTCACATCAGCAGGTGCAAGTGGAGGAGTGGGGAATCAAACCCGGTTCTCCCAGATTAGAGTCCGCGCACTTAACCACTACACCAAACTGGCTCTCATTATCAATCAAGAGAATTGTTTCATCAACCTGAACCACTGCTTTCTCCTAAAGGGAAGAAATGATGCCTGACTCCAAGAAGGCAAGATGGGAGAGAGATGAGACCTTGCAGTTGGCGCCTCCTTTGACCTTGGAAGGTTGTACTGAAGTTCCAGATCTGGATCTGACTTTCAAGTTGCAGGACCATTTGCTCAACCCCCATGCCTCCTTCAGTTCATAGTTCATACTGAGGAGCCTCACTGTTGGAGGGCCAGTTGGAAGGATTTCGCCTAAGACCCCCTAAATAACAACTGCACTGGTTGCCGATTGAATACGGGATCTGGTTCAAGGTTATGGTCTTGACCTTCAAAGCCCTATGTGGCCTGGGACCATCATACCTACAGGACCGCCTCTCCCCATATGAGCCCCGGAGAGCTTTACGCTTTTCTGATAAACACCTCCTGCTGATCCCCGGCCCAAGGGACGTCCGCTTAGCCTCAACCAGGGCTAGGGCTTTTTCAGCCCTCGCCCCAACGTGGTGGAATATGCTTCTCCCTGAGATCAGGGCCCTGCGGGGCTTATTACAGTTCTGCAGGGCCTGTAAAATGGAGCTCTTCCGCCAGGCTTTGATTGACATTCAACCATTCTGGCCTCCCCTGTTTTTGGCCCTTCCCAGTGCCTCGCTGTTTTACATAATATTATTGGGCACTGAAGGGGTTTTTTGGGTGCCTATGTTCACCTGATATGAGGCACAGGGTTTGTTCTTATTGTTTATCACGCCATTTACCTTTTTATTGTTTTACGGATTTTATGTTGTAAGCTGCCCTGAGCCACTCGTGGGATAGGGCGGGGAATGATAATAATAATAATAATCCATTAGAAGAAGAAGAAGAGATTGGATTTATACCCCGCCCTTCACTTGGAGTCTCAGAGTGGCTTACAAACTCCTTTCCCTTCCCCTCCCCACAACAGACACCCTGTGAGGTGGGTGGGGCTGAGAGAGCTCTGACACAAACT
>NW_015173806.1:80574-115383 GCF_001447785.1 Gekko japonicus
AAACTAAACTCCTTTCCCCTCCCCTCCCCACAACAGACACCCTGTGAGGTGGGTGGGGCTGAGAGAGCTCTGACACAAACAGCTCTTTCAGGAACAGCTGTGCCAGAGCTTGTGACTGACCCAAGGTCACATCAGCAAGTGCAAGTGGAGGAGTGGGGAATCAAACCCGGTTCTCCCAGATTAGAGTCCGCACACTTAACCACTACACCAAATTTGTGGCACTGCTGCCATCTTCTCCACCACAGGGCATCAGTTATGACTTGAGTCAGCTCATCCATTTTGTACAGGTCACTGCTACCAGCCATTCTCAGCTGAGTGGCAATATTCTCAACCAGCCTTTCTCTGGGATAACTTTCTCTGGGACAAGTGCTCATTCCTCTCCACTCGGTTGCATTTACAGCACCATGGAGAAGCAGCTGCAAAGAAATTACCCTTTGGAGGGACATTTGCACATTTGGCAGGAGGCATCGCATTTATGCTGATTTCTGTGGGGGTACACGAAAGCCCACTTGTCCCAGATAATACGTCACTAAATTCTTAGCAAGAACTGATCATGCCGAAGCAGACTGATGTAAGTGAACTCCTATCGGTTTCATCAATCATACTTCAAAAGCAAAGGAAAGCCCAGTACGGCTGATTTAGTTTTTCTCAAGAGAATAAGAGTGTGGAGAAGACTTGGAAGCCTGAAATCCGCCAGAATGAAAGACTCGTTAAAGCTGAGACAGGAGCACAGGCATGGAAGGCTCAGTTTATTTATTTTTGGAAACCATCAGAAGTGTTTGACAGCAGTCAAGCCAGCATTTGCAGATCTTCACAAGCACCGCCAAGGAGATCTCTTCAGAGAAACCAGAGTAAGCTGACTGTGGCTGTTGAGGCAGACACTAATGTCTCCCACCGCTTCTTGGATCTCAGCCACAATTATATGCATATTATCTAACTAATATGCATATCATCTAACTAATATGTCCAGTGAAAGAGTTCTAGGCTAGACTTGTCCCTGATAAGCTTAGTTGTGTATGTGCACACAACTTTTTTCTTTATAAGGGAAAGTATTCAAGTATCCAATTTTATCGAACATTTCGGCTCTGACAGTACGCTGAAAACCCATTAGTGGACTATGGGATTCTTAAAAGTAGCCCATCAAATGGGTAGACTTCAGTGTTCCCTCTAAGCTGAGTTCGTGTGAGCTAGCTCACAGTTTTTTAGCCTCTGGCTCACACATTTTCGTCCCAGCTCAGGAAGGAGGGCTCCGGAGTAACCTAATTTATGCAGCAGCCAAACCGCTCGCTCACAACTTTGATGCCAGTTGCTCACAAAGTAGAATTGTTGCTCACAAGACTCCACAGCTTAGAGGGAACATTGAACTTGGGTTTGAAATACAAGGTGGCATTAGTGTTTCCATGTGTTGGGCCAGGCCCAGGACTGCTGGGGAGATGCTGAGTGTGAAAAACTCTGTATTTGGCCACTGTGTGACGGAGTGTGGGACTGGACGGGCTGATCCAACATTGACTTCTCTTATGTTCTTTTCAGTTAAATGTTAGGGGGTTGCCATTCTGACTCACAACAAAAGTTGAACGTATGGAACTGGAAATGTAGAAGGGAAATGATCTATCTGAGGATCTATCTGAGTCCAGCCATAAATGCTTAGTTCTTTTTTTTCATATTTTTAATGTGAAGGTGTAATTTAGGTCTTCTGAATTTTACATCAGGGACTAAGCCAGGATTCCCTTTATCTCCACTCCTGTCCGCCCTATTCTTTTCTCATAACGGGAATGTCATATTTTTAACGTGAAGGTGTAATTTAGGTCTTCTGAATTTTACATCAGGGACTAAGCCAGGATTCCCTTTATCTCCACTCCTGTCCTCCCTATCCCTTGTGCCACTTGCTGAAGCAGTTGAAACTGAGGTAGAAATCAAAGATGAGATTTTTTTTTGCCGTTAAATCAGCCTTTTTGCTGATGGTACAGTTCTACACTTAACAGAACCCATTAATTCACTAAATATACCCAGACTTTACTTTCAAGAATGTAGTGAAAGACCAGGATTTTGTGTCAGTTTCACAAAACCTGAAGTTCTAGCTATTAATTTTAACTGGAGACGAACATCAAAATATTGCTGAGCGCGAATACAAATGGGTTTCCATTGCATGGAAACTATTCATTCCTACATTAATAAGGCTATGAATTTAGATTGTCTAAACCCAACCCCCCCGCTGCTACCTAAGATATCTGAGGGCTGAATGCCGTGTTCTGACAGGTCAAAATTTGAGCTTGGGCTGTACCACTTTGGAGTGCAGACGCAGCTCGCATGATTGGATTGTCCTCTGTGCGCTCTTTCCCGAAAACTACCCTGTGAAGGAAAACGCAAGGTTAGACGTGTTCCCTCTGATGTCTCATTTCCTCTTCAGAGGGTAACTTCTTTGTGTGGGAGTTGCATTCTGTCACAGGAGCCCCTTCCAGGCTCAAATCTTCCACTCACTGAGAAGCAGGCCAGGGTGGAAGTGGAAAGTGCCAGCAAGTCACAGTTTTCAAGGAGCGAGATGTTCAGAGGTGGTTTGCCATTGCCTGCCTTCATGTCACGGCCCTGGTATTCCTTGGAGGCCTCCCATCCACATACTGGCCAGGGCCGAACCTGCTTAGCTTCCCAGATCTGACAAGATCAGGCTAGCTTGGGCTATCCAGGTCAGGGCGTTCGTCGGGTAGTTAAGGAAATTAAAGAAATTAAGTAATGTATCATGGCCGGTAAGGCAAGTTTTGCCAGAGTTTCAGCAAACAGACAAGAAAACTATGTTATCTTGGGAATTTTTATGGAAAAATGCAATGAAAATATCAACGTGTAATAACCTAAAAGAAAATTGTTATAAGATGATGTATAGATAGTATATGACACCAAAAAAGATTGCAAATATAAATAGTAATATGTCAAACAAATGTTGGAAATGTAAAAAAAATAGAGGGCTCTTTTTATCATATGTGGTGGACATGCGATAAAGCAAAAAAAATTTGGGCTGAGGTTCATGCGGAGATGGAGAAAATTGTGAAATGTAAATTTAAGAAAGAACCTGAAATATTGCTTTTGGGACTTAAAATGGAAGAAGTCAACATGGTGAAAAGGACTTTGATGTGGTACATGATCACAACTGCTAGAATGACATATGCTCAATGCTGGAAGCAGGACAGAACTCCTGAAATAGGGGAGTGGATAAAGAAATTACTTTTTATGGTTGAAATGGACAAAATGGCAAGGAAGCTTGAAAATCTGGAAGCAGAAGAATGTTTTGCAGACTGGAAAGACTTTAAAGAATATTTAGAGAAATATTGGGTTGTAAAGAACAACTTACTTTGCTTTGATAACTATTTAAAAAAGAATGACATTAGAAGAAGGATAAATGTATAAGAATAATAGTTGAAAGATATGTTACCTGTAGAATGTGACTAGTGAGTAAGGGTGAAATGAAGAGAATTTAGGATGTGGGCTGGAGGTTGGAGCACTGTGGGAAGTCAAAAGGGGTGGGGAAATAGGAGAAAAGGATGTATGACAATTAGTAATATGATGTATGTTTGATCGCTTAATATATCCTAATAAATTGTTTTTTTGGGGGGAAAAGAAGACTGTGAAAGAATGCTGGTTTTATATGAGGATATGAAAGAATGCTGGTTTTATATGAGGCTTAAAGGAAGAGCAAAGGAGAGCAGGGCCCGAAAGAGATAGGTTCAGGGATGCAAAGCTTTGTGCAGGGCAGAGTATTTTGTCAAAGAACTACAACCCCTGTGTCAAGAGCAGGTTGCTGTGCCAGTGAAGATCCTGTTGCCACAAAACTCTGGTGACAGTTGGGCAAGGGGGGGAGTTGGATTTAGTTTTCTGTCCACAGAGATGGAGGAAGTGGCAGATAGAAACTGTTGATAGCTAGATGCATGATTATATGTTGATTTGAGCTCCTTTTTATAACGTTACCACATTGTGTTGGATTACGTTCAGTGCCTAAGATTCTCCAGTCCTCTTGGGGATTTATGTATGTTAATTTATCCCGATTCCCATTTCTTTTTGTCCCTTGATAAATTCCTCATTTTAATTCCCACTGCTGTGTACGATCTGTGGGATATTGGTTTCTCTCATCTGTGGCTGTTCAGGTCTGCTATGTGGGGCAGAGAGCCTGAGGAAGCTGCAGTGTTTTTTGTAGAAACCAGGGGATAGAAAAAAGGCAAGGCATGGGTGAGCTAGGTGGGCTGGGAGAGGCTTCTGAAGACTTGTTTACTGCTTCAGAGCTACAAGGTGTTGGCTTGGTTTCAGCTGTAGGCTGTGACTCCTGATCAGCCAGTAACCTGATCTCTTGTTGTTCTCCTTCTGGCTCAGAGCCAGCTGCTCAGTTACTGGCTCAGGGCTAGCAGTAGCTCTTTGTCTGAGAAATCTGAGCCATCACTCAGTGCAGACTGACTTATGACAATATGATTCTTCTGTTGCAGGCATATACTAGATCTGACAAATGGAGCTTTTACTCTCGAAAGCTCATACTCTGAAAATCTTGTTCTTCTCTAAGGTGCTACTGGACTTGAATCTAGCTGTTCTACTGCAGACCGACACGGCTACACTCTCATGTTGCAGAGACACAGTGGGCCATGGAAGTAGTGCAGTATCCCCATGCCTATTCCACATCTTTTTACAGACTAGGAATTACCTTGGGGGCATTGCATGCCTGCTTCCTTTTGCATGGATGAATGATGTGAACCTGATATAATCGCTTGCTACCTGTGGCTCTTCTGGGCACTGTTCTCCAATGTGGCATCTGCCTCATGTTCAAGGAAAATGAAGAAAACCATTGCCCTGTGGGCGGGGGTCATTTAATAGAAAAAGAGGTGCAGGAGCTCATCAGCATAACTCATTAGCATAACTTAATTGCATATGCCACACCCCCTGACCTCTCCCTTCCCTTCGCCTAGGGTTCCCAAGTACCTACCTACGATCCGGCGGGGGACACATGCTTCCCCGCCGGAAGATTCTTGCTTAGAACACAGGTGCTGCACTGGTACCATCGAGTTTCCAGCCCCATTGCTAGAGCGTCTCCCGGCTACGTGCCTACGTCACGTCTGGGTGATGGAATAGTGCAGCGCCTGTGTTTTCCCTGCGGGAATGGTCCTGGAAAGAACTATACATCCCCCGCCGAATTAAGGTAAGTACTTGGGAGCCCTGCCTTCGCCTCCAAGTGGGGCGAAGGAGGGGGGGATCTCAGGCACTTCTGCCTGACAGAGGGGCCAGCGCACCTGAGTTCTTTTCCTTTCCCCCTCTCCCTTCCCTTCGCCTCCAAGCGAAAAGGGGGGGGGATCTCAGGCACTTCTGCCTAACAGAAGCGGGCCAGGGAGGATGGCAGGGGGGCCAGGAAAGGCACGGGGAGGCATTTAAAAGCCTCCCGACTCCTTGCAGGGCCTTCTCTGGCTTGCCCGCTCCTCCTGGCCCGACTGAGGGCTGCTGGGGGCAGGGCTTGCCACCACATGTGCCCGCTCCTGGGCTTGTTACTTCTGGAATGCTGTCCCGGCTCATTCCGGCTGGAAATGAGCCCTGCCCGTGGGGCTTATGGATGACAAGTGGTTCCCCACCTGAAACAGCCACTGCTTGAGGTACTGGATGATGGATAAACCGCAAGTGTCCCCGAGCTGCAGGTCTCCTGCCAGAGACTGGGAGAAGGGGCCTCTTGAACATCTCCCCACCCATCAGTAGCCTTTGCAGTCCTAGCTAAGCACCCATGCCACTGTCAGGAGTAAAGAAAACTGGCTGCAGAGAGCAGGAGTAAAACCAGCACTGTGACAGCCACCCAGGAAAAAAGCTGGTGGTGGTTTACTCCCTTTTTCCCATGGCGAGGTTGTTTTGCTCTAGGTGCCTTGGCAAATATTCCCCTCTTGCCTGAGCTACCGTGCTGAGGAGAGTGAGAAGGCAGGAAAGGAAACCCTTTCATTCACTCCAGACAAGCAGGGTTCAGTGGTGGTCAGGAGAGGCAGCCCGACATGTGCAGTAGTAATTTAAAAGGTTAATGGCTGTGTTATTTAATATTAAAATTTGTGTCTTCTATTATTATGTATGGTGGGGAGGCCCAGAGGGCATATAGTAGTGTAGCCCTTTTGGCTGATGGTGATTGCAGACGTCGCTCTCTGTGAGCCATGGAGGGAGTGTCACTGGGCTAAGATGTTAATTTAACTTCCTTCCCTCTGTATTCCCTCAGGGTGTCCATGAATCAAAAGGAGTGACTGAAGACTACTTGAAACTGGAATCTCTGATACAGAAGGTCGTTTCCCCTTACTTGGGCACCTATGGCTTGTACTCAAATGAGGGGCCCATCACTCACTCTTCGTGTTTTTTAGGTAAGAGAGGGACCAGTGAGAACTGACGGGAGAAGAGAAAGCCCCCCGGTCCCTTTTGTTTAGTCCCCCCCCCCCATGCCCAGTTCTTCATTGGAATCCAATTCCCAGTTTGCAGAATTGCCCTGTTTCCTTACCGCTCCTTATCCTGCTGAGTTGGCCTCTTCTACTTGCCTCCTGGTAGGTTTATATCAGCTTCTTTTCCATGGCGTCTTGAGGCAACTGCACATGCACAGAGGTCACTTGCTAATTAGTGAGGGGGGATTACCTTCTCTTTTTAAAACAGTTTTCAGATTTTTCTGAAATATATACCAAGTATAGATTCAATAAGGACCATAAAGTAAATTGTTCAGAAGTAAAATAACCAGGCACAGGATAAATATGCACATAAGACCTTTACAGTGCAATCACTAGCCCAGTGATTATAAAATAAACCTATGGTCCAAAAATTTCCTTCTTTGATTGTGTTCCCACAGTATTCACAAGTAAAAAGCAGTGTCCTTTTGTCTGAAGCTCTTGGTGGGTAAAAGAGCAACTGTTGATGTTTTTGGGCAGCTGCTGTTTTGTTCTGCTGGAGACCATTTAGGTGACCGTGGTGGTGGTGGTGGGCGGGTCTCTCTTCATTGCACAACCCTTGTTCTCCTCCTGGCTGTGCCTGGGGGCTGGGATGAGAGTACAGAGGCTGCAGATAAGTGGGGGGGGGTGTTGGAAGGGGTCAGGCGTTTCAATCTCCGGTGTCTGGCCCATACCTCAGGGACAGTTGGAGCTTACCCGTTCTCCAGTTCCTCCAGCGGTGACTGGTTTTTCAAGGTGGGAACCACCTGCCAACAAAAAGCTCTGCCAGGTAATGGCACTGCCCATACTCTGGAGATGCTTGGAGCGTGGGGGGGGGGGTTGTGGGAGGGGGAGCTTCATCGCCAGGATACTCCCCCTCCGAGTTCAGTGGCCGGCTTGCCCTGGACACCGGTTTTCCGTTGATGGATGGGTGAGCCAAAGCGACTCTCGCTAATGACGCTGCTGCTGTTTTTTCCTTAGTAACCCCTGCCACGGCTTTCACAGAAGACACGGGAGCGTAATGGTGTTTGGGAGCAGACAGTCTAAAATGGCTGCTCGCGCGCACGAGCGTCAGCAGCCGACGTGGAATATCTTGGCTAGGCTGCATGAGACGGGAGTCCAGAAGCTGTGAGGAAAAGGAAGGTTCAAGGAACGAAGAGTGGGGGCAGCTTCAGGGCAGAGGTTGGCACCAGGGGCAGAGGAGTTGTAAACAACTCTGCTGTTGGCCTTCTCCTGAAATCTGTCAGCTTCTCTCCCTGGCAAGCAACATCCCTGGCTTGTTGCCGCCTAGTGCCACCTAGTGGGCAGTGTGAGCCATCTGAGAGCTTCGGCCGTCACACTGTTCTTCCTAAGCTAAGGAGATGTCGGTGACTAGTAAGACGGAGCTTGTAAGCAGCTCTTAGCTTCCCCAAAAATAGTGTGATAGAAGACTATAAATAACCAAGTGAAGCCACGGTTGGAAAGTCTCCTAACGCACTGGTGGGGGATTTCAGGCTAACAGGATCTGCTTTTTATTTTTAAACCGGAATCCGTGCAATCCTTGGGCTTGTGAGGCCAAAGTGCATACCTGGGGTCTCCTAAGAAATTAGGTCCCGACTAGTCTGGGTTAAGTGATCATAAGACTCTTGTGTAAGAACATAAGAAGTGATTTGTTATACCTGATTCTTGCTTGCCAAGAATCAGGAAGTCCAGCATTGGATAGAGGAATTTCAGCAACCCGTGAGCCTTCTGGGGTGGCCCTTTGAGAACTGCCCCGTGTCCATTTGGACCATCCACTCAACCTTGCCCTACCATAAAGTTAGTTCCTTAATCAAGTGGAACAGAAGGGCAGGCTTCTGGGGGGAGGCCAGGTTATGATATCCCTGGCTACACAGCTTCAGAGTAGAATAAACTGCAAGAACGAGGGTGGTGAGCAAACCATTCAAAATAGTCAAGGAGTTCAGCTTTATAATCACCTGATTATCTTGATGAAGAGGTGGTGGAAAGCAAAGAAGCTCATGAAGGACCTGAGAAGGCAGAAGGGAAGATTAGAAGAGGGGGCGCTGCCGACCAACAAGTGAGTGGAAGAAGTCTGGAGTGGGCGGGGTGAACTTGGGGGGGGGCAGACAGGAGAAGTGGCAGAGGCCAAAGTCCCCGTCTTGTTAAAAAAACAAAGCAAATAAATTAGAATCTGCCAAGTGTAGCAGCACTTGTAGCGACAGAAATGCAGCGTGCAGATTTTAATTGTCCCATGTGTTTCCCGACAGAAAAGCGATTCTTCCGGCGCTCTAAATCAGGAGACATCCCCGCCAAGAACCCTGTGGTGCGATCCAAAAGTTACAACAACCCCCTGCTGACTCCAGTAGCCGAGTATGAAACGGAGGGGGCGGCCCCCAACAGCTCCGGCATCCGAAGGCACTCTGTCTCCGAGATGACCCTGTGCATGGAGACACAGGACTACTCCAATCTAACGACGATCATGGACAGCGGCTCCAGGAATTCAATGGCTACCACCAAAAACTCACACTCGGGAGAGGCAGAAAGGCTGTCTGCTGGCTGTGCGCAGTGCACTGGCCACCTCAAGGCACCAGAGCCACCCAAAGGACTCTCCTACCCAGGGGGTGACCCGAGCAGGGCATTTGAGCTGTCCAGAGACCAAGACTTACTAGCCATCGCCCCTACAGCCAGCCCGGAGAATATTGTGGACCAGATTTTGGAGTCAATAGAGTCGGATTCCGATGGGATTTTCATGGAGTTTGGCCAAAGCGGCTCCAGTTCATCCGAGTACAACATGGATGTGAACAGACAGAGCGTCCTCTGAAGGACTCTGGGTGACGATCTCGGTTCACGCTTAAGGACACCGCTGTGGGATTCAGCAAAACCTGTCTTACGCCATCTTGCGAGGGAGTCTCCCAGAATACCTGAATAATCAGAAATTGAGGGAGGGGATGTCCTTCTGACCAGAGTGATACTCGAGGGACTGATAGAAGATTTAGATAATGGTGGTACCGTTTAGCCATAGGTGTCAGACTGTTTTTCCGGCCAGGTGCCTTCAGCTGCAAACCAGGCCCATTGCAGGGACAGGTGCTGCAGCACAGGAAGTGGGGCCTTTGCGACAGACCTGGCTGGAGGATGAGGGCCTGCAGCGTAATGTCAGATCTGCTCTCCTCCCTCCCTCCCTCTGCTGTGTGACCTGGCCCCTTGCTCAGCAGGCCAAGGGCAAAGGGGGTCTCTGGACATGACTGGCCGTCGTCGTTCTGTCTTGGGCCTGGTCCATTCATTACCCGTATGGTGTGGAAACTGCTTCCACGTGGTTGGGGGTGCTGGGATCTCTGTCAGCAGGAGCCAGGGGGACTTGCAGGTGATGTGGTTCTTTCCAATAGGAGCACTGCCGGTTCCCTGGCACGAGTTACATGGCTGTGGATCATGACAGCATCATTTGCCCAGGCACTGTGATCAGACGTTGATGGCGTGGTGTGGGATCCAAACACCACTCGAATTTGGGTTTTGGGATGTACCTGTGTGGCAGTTTCCCGTGTGGGGCTTTAGCAGGAAGTAAAAATGCAGCTGGCTATGTGAGCTTACCCTTCTGAGAACCTGACTTGGTCTAGTTAAAGTGAGTTACAGTGAAGTCCCGCTGATATTCCTGGGTGCAGTGAATGACCATGGCTGGAAGCCCTGGTGCTTTCAAGGGGGTCTGACGTCACTTGGATCGGAGCTGGTGTGTCCCAGGTGAGGCGAGACGGAAGTTCTCCCTGTCTCACAGTTCATTCCCGCTTGCAATGCATCACTTGGTATGGCCGTTGTGCTCTGAGGGATATGCATGTAGGGACCTGCCCCAGACAGGCATGTCCTTCAACCCATTACTGGTTTCACCTGCTCCTGAGTGGGAAGCAGCCATCTACATTGCGGAGGACGTATTGCTCACTACACAGTGATTTCTCTTGAGTGGCCAGAGTCGCCTTCCTTTTCTAATCGGTTTTGCAAAAGCAGGTATTTTTTCTTTGAAAGATAAACATTTCTTTAGGGTTTGAAAGCAAGAAAAGTCCCCCCCCCCAAAAAAAAAGCAAAACCAACCTGTGACTCCCAACAGAGCAGAATCTGGTGTGGTTTATTTGTCCTCCGTACTGCCTGTAAGCACTCCTTTTACCATTTGACAAGTGAAGAAGAATCAAAATAAATAGCAGTGTGCTACATAACGTGATCCAGAGGCCTGGTTGCTATTTTGTATTAATTTAATTTAAAGGTTTTCAAAATATATATATATGCAGTTGTTAGTAGAAGGAGAAGAGAGAGAAGAGATTGGATTTATACCTCGCCTTTCACTACCCGAAAGAGTCTCAGAGCTGCTTACAATCTCCTTTCCCTTCCCTTCCCCACAACAGACACTCTGTGAGGTAGGTGGGGCTGAGTGAGCTCTTTTGATAATTGTCCTTAAGAGAACAGCTCTGAAAGAACTTGTGACTGACCCAAGGTCACACCGGCAGCTGCATGTGGAGGAGTGGGGAATCAAACCCAGTTGTCCCAGATTAGAGCCCGCACTCCTAACCACTACACCAAACTGGCTCTCTAGTATCTCTGCACAGCCACAGAGAACATTTCAGCTAGTGCTGGGAAGGCCAAGACCTCCCTAGTGATCTATGCTCAGAACCTCACATTGTTCCTGCTTTGGACAGACCCAAGTGTATTTCATCTGAAGGGGGCAACTGGACCTTCTGACAAGTCATACCCTACCACATTGGACCTCCACCCATGCTAGCGGTGACTAGCAACAATGGTGGGCAGCTATAGGAGTATTTCGAGATCTCTGCTGGTCAGGGTAGAAGTAGAAGAAGAGTTGGATTTATACCCCGCCCTTCACTCGGAATCTCAGAATGGCTGACAATCCCCTTCCCCTCCCCACAGCAGACACCCTGTCAGGTAGGTGGGGCTGAGAGAGCTCTGGGAGAGCTGCTCTTGAGAGAACAGCTCTGAGAGAACTGTGACTGACCCAAGGTAACCCAGCTGGCTGCATGTGGAGGCGTGAGGAATCAAACCAGGTTCTCCAGACCAGAATCTGCCATTCTTAACCACTACACCAAACTCTCGAAAAGGTAGGGATTCAATTCCTTGCAGTGGTTTCCCTTCAGAGGCTGATGGTACATTCATGCTAGTTCTTTTCCCAGGATGTGGCCAGTGGACAGCTGGTACACAGCTCACATCAAACACACACACACACACACCTTTGTGTCTGCCTCCCATATACAAATTTATAAACCATGAAAGAAAATTTTCTATTTTGTTTCTGAAATGATATAAATGTACCACACTATGGTTAAAGGGTTGCAGCGAGGGTCAGGTGCCCCTAGACCAGTCTAAGTATAGCTTATCTATTTCTCCTGTTGCCAGTTTGGTGTAGTGGTTAAATGTGCAGACTCTAATCTGGGACCACCCCCCGCCTCCTTGGCTGCAGCTTGACTTTAACGCAGCTGGGTTTCCTCCTCAGGTGTCTGCCTACAGGGCAGGTTCCTGGGACGGGCTGGAGAATTCTGGCATCGTCCCTTTGCCAGCTGCCTTGCTTGGGAGGAAGGGCTGTCTCCTGTGCCAGTTGAGACATTTCATCACCCTGCTGCTCACCACATAGGGACGTTTTCCAGGGAAGAGGTGGGGTAGTTGGCGAGGACCGTCTTCCAGAGAGAGAGTCAGTGGAGTTTACTGCGCATCCTTGATTGTCTGGGTCACAGCTTGGCTGCGTTTACCACAAAACATGAACACCAACATACTGTAACTGAGGAGGAGGAGATTGGATTAATACCCCACTCTTCACTTGGAGTCTCAGAGTGGCTTACAGTCTCCTTTCCCTTCCCTTCCCCTCCCCACAACAGACACCCGGTGAGGTGGGTGGGGCTGAGAGAGCTCTGACACAAATGGCTCTTTTTCAAGGACAGCTGTGCCAGAGCTTGTGACTGACCCAAGGTCACATCAGCAGGTGCAAGTGGAGGAGTGGGGAATCAAACCCGGTTCTCCCAGGTTAGAGTCTGTGCACTTAACCACTACGCCAACCTGGCTCCAACATGATAACACTCCCAAATTTCTGAAGGTCGTTTTCAAATGATTACCCTATTTTATTTATTTACTTCATTTTATACCTGGCCTTTTAATGTGAATTAAATTTTAAAATTGCCTCACTCCTTACAGAATCCTGACTGCCTGGAAGCTCTTAGGGAGGATCTGCCTCCCCCCCCCCTTCATCTTGCCCCTCATTGCCCTATCAAATTTTAAGTGGAAATAAAATGTTTTCTGCTCTTTGCCTTTGAAAGAAAATGGGGGGAAACAGTTACAGCTGTTGTGAAAACGAAAGATATCCCACTTGCTGGAGTGCTTAGAAACCCTCACTGCTGCTTGGCACAGATTTTATTATGTAGCTGACCGTACAGGAGAGGAGAGAACACACTTCCAGCCCCGGATAACTAGAGAATCTGCCGGTCCTGAAAATGCATAAGCCGCTCATTTCTGACTCTAGGGGGGGGGCTGGCTGACCAGCCCCCTGATAACCACAGAACCATCCTGTCTGCCGGAGCTTGTCCGAAGAAAGCAAACGAAGGGGCTTCTTAGCCTGCTGTCTCGCCCAATGAAAAGGAATGCATGTATTCAGAGTCCAATTCACCCTGAGACAAGGTGAAGGGGGCCTAAAGCAGCAGATTTCTTCAATGCCTTGAAATATTTTACACATCTCCAGCTGTTTCCAGCAATGGTGACCGGACCCGTTGCTATAGCAAGAGGAAGGCTGGCTGGCGGCAAGCAGCACCTCACATGAGCCTCTGGTGGAGTCCTCCTTCCCCCAGATTTAAAGGGAAGGCCCAGGGAAGCAAATGCTCTTCTCTGCAGGGCTTTTAGGTTGCTGAAGCAGATTAGTAAGGCAACAGCGCTCTTGCTCAAAGGATCAGGCTGCCAGAGCTGGGCCGGGCGAATGCAGAGGTCATTTCGGGGGGGGATCGCAGGGGATCGCAGTTCCCCTGGGTGAGGTATGGGGGGCGGGGCACATGACGAAGCCCCGCCCCCCGCTTCCGGCCGCCCCGCTTCCGGCCCTCATTCAGCCAGGAGGAGGCAGGAGAAGAGGGAGGGTAAGTTGCTTCCTCCCTGCCTCTCCCCACCCCTGCCTGCCTGGGGCCAGGGAGGGCCTTCGCGGGGCTTCCTTGCACTCCCGCCGGCCTTGCAGGTCCACCGCCGGGCCCCTAAAATTCCAGCTGCAAGGCCGCCGGTGGCGGCCAGGACCGTTGGGGGCGGGTTGTGTGGCCTTATGACACACTTCTGGTGATGTCAGGGGGTGTGGCCTTATGACACACGTCCGGTGATGTCGGGGTGTGGCATATGCTAATGAGTTCCCCTAGCTCTTTTTCTACGAAACGACCCCTGGGCGAATGTTGGCTTTTTTCCCTTGAAGCAAAGGTAGGTAGTAGTCTAAAGGCAGACATAGTGAAAAGTACTGGGTTCGCCGCATGGAGGACTCAGACGACGACATACTGTAGCACACGTTTATTGTACTTAACACAGGTGGCGCTCTGCGTACATAACACCAGGAAGAGGTGTGAGCTGGGGAGTGGTGTTACAGGGCTAGGGGTAAGAGACAGCAATGACTAATTTGGCCTTCACTTTCCCCAGGCGAGTGAGACGGCACCTTCTCTCCCACCAGATGTCTCCCCCCCCCCCACGTAGGCACAACTGTTGAACAGGGCAGGTGCCTGCTAAGTACCCCAGACACATGGTTCAGAGCACTTTACATGTTCCAAAATTCACTGTTAGGAAATGCTCCTGGAGATGAGGTCTGGCTTAATTTATACCATCTTTGCATTTATATTTGCTGTATATTTGAAAATATTAGAGTTATTTTTCTACTGCATGTATATATAGTGCTGTTGTTTTTTCATGCTCTCTGTGCATCACATTGATGGGGCCTTGCACCTGTGTGGAACTTCTTTGTACAAACTTCCAGAACTTTTGGGGAGCACTGAGAAAAGGCCTGTGGAATATTTTCCCTTTTGGAAATAATGAAATGCTTTTTTTTAAGACAAGGCTTTACTTCCTCAGAACGTCCAGCATGTCAGTCGACGTACAGCATTAGATGACAATTCCTGTGTATATATACTATAGACAAACAATATTTTCAGGGACTTTTTGCTTAAGTGTGACCAACTTTTGTTCACATTATCATATAATGTGTATGATAATACACTATTGAATTTCAGTGTTTTCAATGTTATGCTGCTATGTTGCTAGCCCTGTGACTGTATGTTTCTGTACAGATAACACACTCTCTCTACTGCCAAATTTGTGTTTTCAATTTTTGTCTTTTATTTTTGCCTGCCACTCAGATTGCAGAAAGCAAGACACATGTGCTAAGGTAGCACAGAGTGTAGCAGTTTGCAGCTGTCTTTCTTTGGTATTGAGTGTACTCTCAATTTTTCCTGGAGAAAACCAAGCCAGTTATACTTTAAAATTTCATTTACTGTGCCAAATAAATATGCTAAATAGTACAATGAAAACAGTAACATAAGCTTAGGCTTGATAAGAAAGTAAGTATTGGATATGTTTCAGGTTTTTGGGAAAAAATTCAGTTTCCTTACAGTCACCACCGACACCCATGCACGCTTCTTTTTCCCATGGCTTCAGAATTTCTGGAAATCTTCTATCTCTACGTGTGCCTCAGTCTCAGCATATCTGCTTCCAGCGCCAGTGTTGGTCTTCCTGGCTTCAAAGAACTGCCAGGGACAAAGGCATCTCCCTAGAATGGAGCCAGTGAAAGGGTCTTTTCACGACACTTGATTTGTAGTTCCTGGGGGAAAGAAACACAAGTGGTACCAGTGGCAGATGTCTGAACAGCAATTTCCCCCAAGATTGGAATTGGCCCCTGCAGTGGGTGGTTCTTCATACGTTTCTGTCTGCTGCTGTGACTCCATACCACCTGAAGCAGATTCTGGAACCAGAGCCAGTCCCTAAGGTCCTACAGAATGCCATACCAATCTCAAGAACTCCATCACCTGACTTTGAGCATTATGATTGATTGATTTGATTTATACGCCACCCTCCACGCCTGAGCAAGCTCTGGGTGGCTTACAGATCTACTGATATCCTATAAACATTAAAACAGTAAAACAAAATCATAAAACAATTCGTAAGGTGCTACATTTGTACGATGGCGGAATAACTGTCCTTAGTAGTCATACACACTAAGGAATCTATAATTCACTGACATGGGCACAGATGTTAAACACGTGTACAAGAGCAGGCAGCCAAGGATGGATTGCAGGGCACAGGTTCGTTGGTCAATGTTAGACTATTAGATGCAGCTTCTCAATCAAATGCTTGGTGGAAGAGCTCCGTCTTACAGGCCCTGCGGATTTCTAATAAATCCCGCAAGGCCCTGATGTCCTCAGGGAGCATCCAGATCATAGGCCGTTTCTCAGAAAGCCAAAAACAAGTGAGATGAATGGTAAAAGTAAACAGTGAAAAACACAAATTAACACTCAAATCAGCAATAATTATTCATTTATGGCCAGGGTCCAGCCTACCTGAAGGGCCACTTTTCTCCATATGTTCCCCAAGGGCACTACGGTCATGGGGGCGTCATCTCCTGGAAATTCCCGGCCCTAGAGATGTTAAATTTGCAGTGACCAGGACCAGGGCATTTTCGGTGGCAGCTGCTACCTGGTGGAAGGAGCTCCCGGAAGAGATCCGGGCCCTGCGGGACTTTTCTCAGTTCTGCAGGGCCTGCAAGATGGAGCTCTTCCGCCAGGCCTTTAAGTAGGAACCACCGCTACCACTATTCCACCTCTGCCTCCTGTGCACTGTCGTATTACCACCATGATTGTTTGGTCCCCACGGGGGGGGGGGGGGGGCGGGGCCCCGTGCCTGGGCACGGATTGGATGATAAGATCTCAGGGAGCTGCTATGGAGGTTAAGATCTACCCATCTTGGTTAAATCTGTATTGCAAATTTGTTACTGTATTTTATTGTTTTTAAACTATGTGTTTATTGTTGTAACCTTGGCACATGGTGGCCTTGTCAGCCGCCCTGAGCTTTTGGGGTAGGGCGGTATATAAATCCAAATATAAATAAAATAAAATATTGTTTTTATGTTTATATATCAGATATGCCAATTATCAAAATACTCTCAACTATAATTATATATGAACTTAAGTTGGTGCAAAACAACAAAACTATGGCCACAAAAATCTTTTTACAATTAGAACAGAGCTCTTCAGTCCACTGGTAACTTCAGTAGAATTACAGAGGAACTGACGTATTAAACCAGTCTCTATTTACATTTCCATAGGTGTTAGCCAGGTGGGCTCTGACCAATGTATCAAGGCACTCACTCTGGTGTTCTTGTAGGGGACCACGAGACAACACGTGAGCCAGCCACTCAGTCCGTGTTTCACCCAGGCGTCTTCAAAATCAGAACTGTTTACAGAACAACGAAGCCCTTATCAATATTTTTACATTTTTAAAGTTTTCTTTCCGAAAGTGCTAGTGCATCAACAATCTCACAGACGTCTCCAAATTATTAATTGGTTTAATACGTCAGTTCCTCTGTAATTCTCCTGACATTACCAGTCGACTGAAGAATTCTGTTCTAATTGCAAAAAGATTTTTTTCGCCATAGTTATGTTGTTTCGCACCAACTTAAGGTCATTGCTAATTTGCGTTACGGTTTATATATTTATAGTTGAGAGTATTTTGATAATTGGCATATTTGATATATGAAAAATATTTTAAAATGAATAATTATTGTTGATTTGAGTGTTACTTTGCATGGTTTGCTGTTTTTAACTGTTTCTCAGAAAGCAGCAGGAGAACTCCTCCTCACTGCATTCTCAGTTGCCCAATGATGAACTCCGCCTCCTGTTCTCAATACCATATTTCAGCCAGGTGTTGCTCACCATAGTTGTGGACACAAGAATGACAAAAGTCCTCATCCTCAACCTGGGATAGGTCAGTGACTACCCTGTTTTCCCGAAAATAAGACCTACCCCAAAAATAAGCCCTAGCAGGATTTCTATGCATTTGTGGTATAAACCCTAGTGTGTCTTCTTGAGAAAAAAATAAATATAAGACAGTGTCTTATTTTCGGGGAAACACGGTACATCAGACCCAAGAAGCTCAGAATGGAGACCCAAGCATTGGTCTTTCAACTCCTAACACTAGGAGCTTGGTTCACTTCTACCAGCCTCAAAGACACCTACATCCTTCTCCCCATCTGACCACAAAACTGCAGATATGCAAAGATGTAGCGGATTCAAACAGATCAGCAGCCATTTAAGACTGATCTACATGGCTCAAATACTTTGGCCACCAAATGAGAAGGGGGGGAATCACTGGAGAAGACCCTGATGCTGGGAAAGATTGAAGGTCAAAGAAGAAGGGGACAGCAAAGGGTGAGATGGTTAGACAGTGTTGTTGAGGCAACGAACATGAAATTAAGCAAACTCCGGAGCACAATGGAAGACAGGAGGGCCTGGCGTGAAGTGGTCCATGGGGTCGCAAAGAGTCGAACTCGACTGTGCGACTGAACAACAACATGGTTTGTATCTGATCTAATTGTCTATTTAAACAATTGCTGAGCTGAACAGTAGTGTAGCAAGGATGGGTGTGTGGGGGGCGTAATAGAACTCAACCTATGTGAGAATGTGCATGCACAAAAAGTTGTGCTGTACTGCATGGTTAGGAGGGAATGCAGTGAAACAACTTGCCAAACAGAGATAAGCAGGTTGACAAACAAACCCATCACTGAAAAATCAAGTGACTGGAGAACAGCATGTGAGCTGAACTGATGGGTGTTTGAGCATCTCCTCTGAATATGGAGATTCCACTTTGCTGATAGTGAATATGATTCTCATAAGAACATAAGAGATGCCAATGTTGGATCAGGCCAAGGGCCCATCCAGTCCAACACTCTGTATCACACAGTGGCCAGAAATTCCAGGTGCCATCAGGAGGTCCACCAGTGGTGCCAGGACATTAGAAGCCCTCCCACTGTTGACCCCCCCAAGCACCAAGATGACAGAGCATCACTTGCCCCAGAGCCCCTATCCATACCTTGTGGCTAATAGCCACTGATGGACCTCTGCTCCATATGCCTATCTAATTCCCTTTTGAAGCCGTCCATGCTTGTAGCTGCCACCACTTCCTGTGGCAGTGAATTCCATGTGTTAATCACTCTTTGGGTGAAGAAGGACTTCCTTTTATCCGTTCTAACCCGACTGCTCAGCAATTTCATGGAGTGCCCACGAGTTCTTGTATTGTGAGAAAGGGAGAAAAGCACCTCTTTCTCTACCTGCTCTTTCCCATGCATAATCTTGTAAACCTCAATCATGTCACCCCTCAGTCGTCTTTTCTCCAAGCTAAAGAGCCTCAAGCGCTTTAACCTTTCCTCACAGGGAAAGTGTTCCAACCCTTTTATCATTCGAGTTGCTCTTTTCTGCACTTTTCCCAAAGCTATAATGAATTTGTCTGATTTTTTTTACAGCCATCTAGGCTAGTAGCTCTCACCATATCTTGGGGCTGTGAATCCCATAAGGTAACTATGAATTACATGTGTGGCAGAACAGTCCTACTCTGACCTGCAGGCTCTATTCCGCCATGCCCTCTAAGATTTTCCCAACACCTGGCGGGCTTTTCTATCTCTCTGTTCAACGGCCACCATTTCTTCACATCATGCATAAATAATGTCAGGCTTTTCCACTTTCTCAGTTTCCTCACTGTGTGTCCCTGTTGCTTTGGGGGGGGGGGTGTTGTGTTCCAGACATGTCTTGCTCCCTCTAGTGGTTGATTTGTTATTACATTGTTTCATGTCCAGCATAAAAACTGTACTTTAAATCTGTTGGGATTTATGTCAGACATAAAGCAATGTAGTATTAAATTGACCACTAGAGAGAGCAAAACATGTGGAACAGAAAGACGCACATCACAAAGCAACAGGAGCACACAAGCAGTCTTCCCTCTAAGCTGAGTCAGTGTGAGCTAGCTCACAGTTTTTTAGCCTCCGGCTCACACATTTTTTTCTTAGCTCAGGAAGGAGGGCTCCAGAGCAAACTAATTTATGCAATAGCTATATCACTCACTCACAACTTTAATGCCAGTCGCTCACAAAGTAGAATTTTTGCACACAAAACTCCACAACTTAGAGGGAACATTGCACACAAGCATGGAAAATGAGAATTGGGGGGGGGGGAATCCCTTTGTCTATCAATTTAAGGCTCCCCACGGGCATCTAATTCTGCTACTGGGGATGGGGATTTACTCAGCCAGCCCAGGTCACAAACTGCTATGCCCTTGGTGCCAGCATAGAATTGGGTAGCATGAGGAGTCTGTTGAAGAGGAGCAGGGCTTAACCAGTAAAACATGCCAGCTTGCATTCCATGCCTGGTGATGGGGTAATATTATACTGCAGCAGAAAAGAAAAACAAGGTGCAGAAAAACTTTTTATTCTTCCTTCATCCCGACGTGTATTGCCTGTGGCTTCACCGGGGGATCTATTATAAGATAGGAAAATACCCTCATAGAATAAAACCATATTTAAATACATATCTCCCTTATATATAAAAGCCGGACGATGGTGGCACTTCTCTAGAACATTCCACACGCGCCGGAATTGGTTGGCACCCTGGTGCGTCACTCAGAATCTGTTCCTATCCACTGGCTGCATTGCTTGAGTCTCGCCTCCAACAATCTAAACAGTTTGCTGTTCCCCTCCCCCCCCATAGCCAGTCTCATTGGCCTTTGCTTCAGAACACAGAGGTGGTTTGCATATGCGACTTGATTGGCTTTTGCCTCTAACATTCTAAACAGTTTGCTGTTCTGAGGTAAAATGTGTCAAATCTCCAGGTGAGGGCTGGAGATCACTCAGAATTACAACTGCTTTCCAGATGGCAGAGATCAGTTCCCCTGGAGAAAATGGTGGGCTCTGTATCCTTGTATGCTGCTGAGGTGGCCCCCGTATGACAGCCAATGTGACGTAGCAGTCAGGGCTTCAGAGCACGGGAGAGGCTGCAGGTGTGTGGGGGGTGGAAAGCTGAAGCGTGAGGGGGGAATAAAGGTAGGCTGATGATTGGCCGGGAAGGAGATAGGGTTGCCAACTCCAGGTGGGAAATTCCTGGAGATGTGAGGGATGGAGCCTGGAGAGGGTGAGGTTTCAGGAGGTGTGGGACCTCGGACAGGTACAAAGCCATAGACTCCACCCTCCAAACCAACCATTCCCTTCTGGGGAACCATCCTTGCCAATCTCCAGGTGAGGGCTGGAGATCACTCAAAATTACAACTGTTCTTTAGGTAGCAGAGATCAGTTCCTCTGGAGAAAATGGTGGACTCAGTGTCATTATACCCTGCTGAGGTCGCTACAGCAAATTGACACTGAGTATCCAAGGCCGGGGCACCCACCCGGAGCCTCTTTCTAGAGCTCGTTGTGTTTATTTCCACAACGAGCCTTTTTCCTAGTATAGGTAAAGGTAAAGGTTCCCTTGCTTGAAACCCTTGCTCTACTGTAGGGTTGCGGTGCTCATCTCCGTTTCAAAGCCGAAGAGCCAGCGCTGTCCGAAGACATTTCCGTGGTCATGTGGCTGGCATGACTAAACACCAAGGTGCACAGAACACTGTTACCTTCCCACTGAAGTGTTACCTATTTATCTACTTGCAATTTCTTGCTTTCGAACTGCTAGGTTGGCAGGAGCTGGAACTAGAGACGGGAGCTCACTCCGTCATGCGGCAACTCGGGTCTCGAACTGCTGAACTACCGACCTTCCACAGCCTGCAGTTCAGCGTCTTAACCAGTTGAGCCACCGCAGCTCCTTTCCTAATATAAGTATAATCCAATTAGAATAATTAAAAATAACATAGGAACCTACAGATTGAAATTCGTTTTGAGAATCAGGCATTTTTTAAAGGATTCAATAATAGTTTCCCCCTGGAAGAACAATCAAGTAAATCATAGTTATTACGTGTTAAAAATATATATGGTTATGTGCTTACCTCTTATAGCATAAACGTCCAATCACATCTGGAGCATTAGAATTGAAATCAAGCTCAGGTGGTTATATGGTCTAATGGTTTAGGTGCTCAATATGTGTCTTAGAGGACCACCATTCAAAAACACTCAGTACATTATAGCAAGCATCAATTCCTTACACAACAGAATGCAACCATCCTAAAATTAATGGTACATATTACTTTATATTTTCCCATCATAGATTTGTGGCATATATAAGAAATAACATATCTTGAGCATTCGAAGTGAAGTCAGGCACAGGTGGTTATATGTTCTAAAGGAGTAGGTATTCATTTAATCTGTTAAATGGCCATTGCTCAAAAACATTTTCAAAATCATTGTAAATGTCTTACAGCAAACAGCAGTTCTAAATAGAACAGAATACCAAAACCCCTAAAATTAAATTAGTTCCAAATTATATCTTCAAGCTATGTAATACCAGGGTGTTGTCACTTTGACTTCAAAGATCTTGAAGTTCCAGATTTTCATTTAACACTGATAGAACCAAGGATTTTTTTAGCCTTAAAATCCATTCTGCCTCTGTAACATTATGCTGCCACCATGACATAGCTCTAAATACTGAAACTCTTGGACAGTGAAAATTAATCTGCCCTCCAGTTGTACCTTCATCAGATGACCAGTGGGGGTGCACTTTTCCCCTCAGTTCCTTTTTTTGCTGCTATTGGAGAAGGTTCTCTTCAATGAGCTCTCTTTACAGGAGAAAGGTGAAAACAGGCATTTGAAGATGAAAATCATCCTATTGTACTCTTAAAAAGAGGGAGAAAGAAGACCATACTGTTTGATCCCTTCAGACTGTTTTGAGGCTGAAGGGCTGGCTTAGCACCCTGCCTCATTTCCCCGAGGGGATTACAGTGCAAAAAGCCCTGATTAAAAAGTGTACCAAATGCAGTACTAGAATGTCAGCTAGGCCTTTCTCAAGCCCTGGCTGCCATGGGAGTGGGGGTGACTCTGGAATGTTAAGTTTCAATTCTCCTGTGTCTTCTGTGTTTCCATGATCTCTGTCTGACCTTCAGTGCCTGGTGAGCATTACTCTCCGAAAAAGTAGCCCATTACTTTAGCGGGCTTCTACCTGATCCCTGATTGGCCCTGGGCCATCAGTGGGTCCCCTTCAATGATGTATAACTGCCTATTGTGTGCGCTTTCCTTTAGTTCTAACACGAAATGGTTAAGATATCTGCATACTCTCAAAGCCTCAATAAACTTTACTTCTTCGAATGAAAGCTGTTGAGAACTGATTGCTGCAGGAGTCTGACAAAGAATGCCCCATTCCAGTGAGCACAGCTTGTACCTTCTATGCTTGGACCACAATGCTAAATTGTCCCATGATCAGAACTGCTAGCCTCAGGCCCATAGCCACGGTGGGGCATTTGGGGGCAGAGCCCCACCACTGATGAGCCCTGCCCCACCCAGGGAGGATGCCAGACCAGTGTTCCCTCTAAGCTTGCGCTCCTGGAGTGTCCCCTGCTGTTCAGCTGCCTCGGAAAATGGGGCGGCAGAGTTGGGGGGGGAGGAAATCGAGGCCAAGCTAAGCAAGCTCATGCCAGGCGATCCGAATTGGGGGATTTTAGGATTGCATTGAAACCTGTCTTCCTGTAGCGCCTTCCCTGTCCATCAAAACCCAGTGCCAGCGAGCCCCGCTCCCCCCTCCCTGTCTGGGGGGGGGCCTGTGGTGACCCTGCCCTATCGGAGACGGAGAGGGTCATTGCCAGTGTTCCCTCTAAGCTGCGTTAGTGTGAGCTAGCTCACGGTTTTTTAGCCTCTGGTTCACACATTTTTGTCTAAGCTCAGGAAGGAGGGCTCCAGAGCAAACTAATTTATGCAGTTGTCAAATCACCTGCACACAACTTTAATGCGAGTAGCTCACAAAGTAGAGTTTTTGCTCACAAGACTCCACAGCTTAGAGCAGTGGTGGCGAACCTATGGCACGGGTGCCAGAGGTGGCACTCAGAGCCCTCTATGTGGGCACGCGTGCCATCGCCCTAGCCAGGCCCAGACCATCATTAAAGTGTCGAATTCTCTGCCAAATAATTTTAAGTAAATGAAAGCATTTGGGATTGCTTTCCTTACTTTGTTTGGATCATCTTAAGTTAAGGTATGAGTTGTTTTTTCTAAACTAAAACCTCAGTATTCAGGTTAAATTGCCGTGTTGGCACTTTGCGATAAATAAGTGGGTTTTGGGTTGCAGTTTGGGCACTCGGTCTCTAAAAGGTTCGCCATCACTGGCTTAGAGGGAGCACCCCCCCAACCCCAGTGAACCTCAGCCCACAGTGGCAGGGCGGCTGGAGAAGGAAAGGGAAGTCGCCCTGCCAATTCTGGTCAGTTTCATTCCCCACAAACAGCTGCCTTCTCTCTCTCTCCTTCACTACACCCCACCCCACACTCTGTTGGGTAAAGTTCCCCGTTCCCCTGCCCCAGTGCCCTGACCCCAGCCCGACCAGCCCAAAATTTCTGGCTATGGGGCTGGCTAACTTTCAATGATCTCTTCAGAATGTTGTATCTGCTCCTCCCACCTCGGGCCCCCTTCATATTAGGGCTTGGTTACACAGCTGGTTTGTTCTTATTTACAACTGGTAAGGTGCAAGGAAATGCAATGAAGTGTAGTGCTGAGTGCAGCAGGTTGTTTTCAGATGTCCACAGACCTTACAGCTGAAATCAACCCATCCATAGCCTGTTTGCTCGCACTGACAACCAATGCTCCCTCTAAGCTGTGGAGTCTTGTGAGCAAAAATTCTACTTTGTGAGCTACGGGCATTAAAGTTGTGAGCGAGCGATTTGGTTAATGCATAAATCCGTTTGCTCTGGAGCCCGCCTTCCTGAGCTCAGACAAAAATGTGTGAGCTGGAGGCTAACAAACTGTGAGCTAGCTCACACTAACTCAGCTTAGAGGGAACACGGCTGACAACGGCTTGGTTTTGCATTGGTTTGAATGTCAGTTTCAGTTCCACATTCATTACAGCACTGAAGATAGTGGGAAAACCTGCAGCAGACTGCCATTGTAACTGCAGCTTGGTCAGAAATATGGAAATGATTTTTTTTTCTAGATACATTTGGGAATCAGATAGTGAGGCTGCAGTACCAATGTACACAATCCTGTGACTTGCCTCTGAGTAACTATGCACAGGATGGTGCCAAGACAGAGTAAACCTAATCAAATTCTTGGAATTAAAATCCTGGGTCTATAAAATATCTGTCTGAAGTGCTTAGAAAACTTTGCAACGCATAGAAATGTATACTGCAAACCAAAGTTAGTGAACCGCCATTCTGTTAACCAATCGATTAAATCTAGATAACACTTACTAGCAAAAAAAACCTCGCTGGAGAGACTTCACACGTTAAACTGAAATGTCTTATGTTTCAAAGAAAAGAAGGCCTCTCTGAAATGTAAGTTAATGACTTTTTAAAAAGAGAAATCTCCTTGTAGCGGGCCTAGATATGGAAAGCTGTCACTGGCGCACTGTCTGCTTCAGTTGCCAGCGTTAGAAGGAAGTCTGGAGCGCCTCTGAGTAACTATGCACAGGATGGTGCCAAGACAGAGTAAACCTAATCAAATTCTTGGAATTAAAATCCTGGGTCTATAAAATATCTGTCTGAAGTGCTTAGAAAACTTTGCAACGCATAGAAATGCATGGTGCAAACCAAAGTTAGTGAACCGCCATTCTGTTAACCAATCGATTAAATCTAGATAACACTTACTAGCAAAAAAAACCTCGCTGGAGAGACTTCACACGTTAAACTGAAATGTCTTATGTTTCAAAGAAAAGAAGGCCTCTCTGAAATGTAAGTTAATGACTTTTTAAAAAGAGAAATCTCCTTGTAGCGGGCCTAGATATGGAAAGCTGTCACTGGCGCACTGTCTGCTTCAATTGCCAGCGTTAGAAGGAAGTCTGGAGCAATGTCATGCTGACAGCAAACTATGTGCTGGGCAATGATACAAAGCAGAAAGGAAACCTTTCTGCCAAAGAAAAGTCCCTTTGATCTTGGATCTATGAATATTGCTTAAGTTTCTCTGTGCTCGATCAATGTACACTTGGAATGGTTCATGCATTCAAGGTGGTTCACACATTCCGTTTCCCCTCCCCCCAACCTTTTATCTCACTTTTCTCCCCCAGTTTTAAGGTAAGGAAAACATACACGGCTCTCCCCTCCTCCTCTGATTATTTTAATTTGAAGCCTCCAAGGATCAACATGACTGGTGTCTTCCAAGAAAAATCCCTTCCCTGTCTTACCTTCTAATATTGCAGCACAACTGCTGTCTGTTGAGATCATCACGTATATAAGTAGACAAGCAGGAACCCGCAAGGACTTACAGGAGGCATATCATTTCTCCCTTCCCCACTATTTCCTTTTCCCCTTTCCTGAAAACCCCCTAAACCTCTCCCCTTTTCCTGCTTCCTTCTCTCCTTCCCACTCACCAGCCAACCGGTTTTTATCTGCCCCTCTTCCTTCAACTCCTCTCCCCCGGTATCCTCTACCTAAGGAAACAATGGTCCAGTTGCATGGTGCTGGTTGCTGGGTCAGGCTCACTTGCGTGGTAGGGATCTGTCAAGGACTGGGGGGGATGACACCTCACTCTCCCCTTTATCCCCCTCCCTGTACTATTTCCCCGTTCTCACCTCCTGGCAACCCCCATATCCTCACTCCTTTCTCTGCCTTATTCCCTTCTTCTCAGCCATTCAACAGCCCGCCTTTTACCTGCCTCCCATCTTCAGCTGTATTTATTACTTACTTCATTTATACACTGCCTTTCTCCACAGTGGGGACCAAAGCAACTTACATTATTCTTCTGTCTTCCTTTTCGTCCTCACAATAACCCTGTGAGGTAGGTTAGGCTAACAGTATGTGCCTGGCCCAAAATCACCCAGTGAGCTTCCACAGCAAGATGGGGATTGGAACCCGGGTCTTCCAGACCCTACTCTGAAGCTCTAACCGCTACACCACACTGGCTTTCATAGGGTGGCTGCTGTTGAACAGTAGCAAGCAGCCAGACCTAGAAGAATTCTGTAAGTCAGGTGGCATCAAATCACCCAGAGGTTACTGCCAGGCTGGGCCCTGATAATTCCTCCCTCAAAGGCTGACACAGCCCTGGAAAGGGCCCCACCCCCTCTGCCTGCATTTTACTAAGAGAAACCAAGTTTAGAATGCTGTGGTTGCCTAACAACAACCACTGAGGGAATATGTTTCTTAAAGCGACAAGCACTATTTATATCATTTTGGGGTTTTAAAAAACCCCATTTTTTATTTTTTATTTTCAGATTTTTCTACACACCTGAGGCATTTTTCAGGTTTGTAGAAAGGTCTTTCTTGTTTGTTCACAGCTCCAGTCACTGGATTTAAGTATATTCAGATTCATCCAACTTAACTAATAGAATATACAACTGAAGACCTGCAAGAAACTTGCAGGGAGGGTGCATCCCTTCCCCCGATTTGCTTCCTTCCCTTGTCTCCTTCTCTGACAATCCCCCTCTTTCTTTCCCCCTCCTTAAGGCTACCCCCTTCCCCCCACCTTTGCTTCTTCCCCCTCCCCTACTTCTCTCAGACTCTCAGTCTCAGTATTCTCCCTCCTGCCACCCTCTTCTCTCCCCCGTGCCCATTAGTTTCTCTTTCTGCCCTCCCACCCAGTCACTGTTCCTCTACCTTTCATCCCATCAATCTTTCTCTCTCTGCCCCCATGACTCTCCCAGCCACTCATCCTCTCCCCCCCACCCAGGAACAATCCTTCCCCCCCTCCCACAGGAATAGCAGCTGCTCCCCTCCCAGCAATGAAGGTGGCAGCTCTCCCAGTCAACTTCCTGCTTCCGCCCACAGCAACAGCAGTGGTTCTCCTGGCCGCCCACCTGCTTTCTCCACACAGCAAAGATGATGGCGGCTCTTCCAGCCACCTGCCACTTCCCCCCCCCCAGCAACAGCGGCAGTGGCTTTCTCACCTGCCCACCTGCTTCACCTCCCCCAGCAACAGCAGCAGCAAATGGCCACCTGGCTTCTTGAGAACCTGAGGCTGCCGAGAAGAGGCAAAGCATTTCTGCACAGGCACTGAGAGTTGAACTTGCGAGAGGGATTTAAAAATATATATCTTTTTAAATACGTTTTTTACATTTTTCTGCAAACCCAAGAAACCCCCAGGTTTGCAGAAAATCCCCCATCCTCTCCACCTGGCCCCGATCTGCAGATTAGGGCAGAGTTGGCTATTAGATATATAGAGGATGTTGGTTTTTATATAAATAAAAACCCTGGTTAATGAAGTGCCTGCCTTTATAATATAAGGATATGAAAAATAGCACCACATGATACCATGAGTGAAGAAAAAAATCATTAGGGGTGATGACAGTACTTGAAATGAAAATATTTGCAAGATGGAGCAATTGGAGTGAAAACTCATAGCGGCAGAGTTGTGGTATAGTGGAACAGTTCGGAGTTGGAGAGCTTTTATAAAAGCAATCAGACTGTGGTCTCTTGCACTGTTCGTCATGTGTGTTATCATGCTCTTACTACGTTGCCTTCTGCTTTTGTAATCCATTCTCTCCCCTGTTCTGTTTATTTATTATTTGTTTATATTACTTATAGTCTGCCTTTCTTTACAGGGACTTAAGATGGATATATTCACTGGTTTTGTTTGCATTTTTTAAAGATAATTTTTATTTCAAAAAGAAAAAAATTACAACACATAATGCCAGATCACAGTTTTTTTCCATTTTGAAACAACTCGTCCTCAACAGGAAAAAATTATAAACAATCATTACAATATTATAAATACGAAATGTGAAGCTCGTTGATGTGTTGGTATAATAATGACTTAATAAATGCTCAGTCTTGTCTATTCAATTCCATTAGCCTATATAATATAAAAGTAAGGCACAACTGTACAGGTCTAGTGTCATATTTAATTCCTTCCTCCAAAATTAAAAAAAATAACTTTGGTTGCATTGTTTTCTGATTTTGTAATCCCAGTCCTGTTGCATTGTTTATTGGATGGAATGGAAGTTGTGATAGATACTGGTATTCAAGTACTGGTACACACACATATAATGTACACCAAAATTTTGTACATGCTCTGAGGCAATAATTAGATCTTACACTGGTAGTATCATTGTGACAGTGGATTCTTGTAGGCTTGAAGTACAATCTAAAGATAAAAAATGAAATACTACTGTTTGTTGTTATGAAAGAAAACAATGTCCATTTTAGGATTACAAGACAGTGGAGGTCTATGTGGTGCCGAGAACCACTACCAGCATCCAAAGTTATAAAGTATTTATTAAAAAGAAAATGTTCACAAGCATACTTTTAGCACACCACCAGATTGAGCAAGGGATTCCAAAAGAAATGGGTAAAATGCAAGTCCTCTATCTCTCTATATATGCCCTATCAGATGTTAAAATAGGACAGGCTTCTAAAGCTTTCGAAGTTACAGCTCTCTACAGAGTTACCATTACCTTGAAGCTTTCTGTAGCTCTTTGGGCCCAGCACATGGCTAATGGCCATCTCCTCCAGACCTCAGTTAAGAATTCTGTCTGCTCTCATGGACCCAGCACAAAAAGAGACATTCTTGCTGCAAGGAGTTTTTATCACTTCTCTTTTCCCCACTACCTGGTCAGGCCAGCCAGAGAAGCACTTCCTGGGGCTTCTTCCTGGAAGTTATTCCTGGATCCATTCTAGTCTAAAGTTTTCCAAATCTCTACTCCCTGCTTGGGGAAGGGGAAGAGCTTGACCCACCCATTATCTCTCCTGCTAGATCTATTAGCATTTGTATGAAGGTGAGCTGAGGTACAGTCTGGGAAGCAATTGAACTGACACACACACACCCCTGTCTCTGCTCAGAGAGGGGGGGAAAACTTTTAAAACTCAGAGGGGAAGTTTTGCTCCTTTCCATACTCCAAAGGAAAAAGGCATTTCTTCACAAAGAGAAATGTCCACATGCATTTTTAGGTATAGGGAAAAAAATGAACACAAGTTATTTGTTTATTCATTCATACAAAGCAGAGGTTATGAAGCCAGCCTGCATTGGGCTGCACTGTCAAAGGGGCATTATCCAGGAATCTCCCTGCTGCACTTACAAGGCTCAGCCATACTTATAAACATTTCTCTTAACCGTAACCGGGATACAACAAAGATCATTTTAATCAGGGCTGAATTTGGGTTTTTTATCTCTTGCATGATGATGAGTCAAGGCAAAGCTTTGAACAAGATGGAATTTCACTTGCAAATCTGCTCTCAAAAGATGTTCTCCCTCTTGAAAGGGTCTAATTGACAGTAGCGAAAGAACTGGAGAGACGGCATCTTGGATTAAGCAAGGAAATGTTCTCAATATGCAAATGGGAAGGAAGGAAGGAAGCAACATTCTTATTCCCATTTACAGCCATTTCCACAGAAAGAATTTGCTGGGCAGCTTTACAAGGGAAAAAATTAATTTGGTTTTCTCCTCTGACAGTCATAAAGGTGTCATAAAACACTTGACTTCAGGTGTTTCCCTCTCCCCACCAGTGCTTAAACAGAAGCTGTGATTTCTTAATGATACACAATTTCCCTTGAATGCTAGCTAAAGCAGCATTTTAATTGACATGTAGCCTGTCCTAGGAAAATAACACACAAACCTCTGACCATTCAATTACCATATAAATAGGCATGCATAGATCATCCCTTGTATCAGCATCTTGGTTTTCTGTTGATGAAAATATGCTAACAAGCAAATGCAGCTTTTCATTTGAATAATGACTTAACTGCTTCCGTGAATTTCAGATGGCGAATGCAACACTTTTTGAGAAGAGCTTTAGTCATTTCTGCATAGTTCAATGGTCACCTTTGTTCAAGGAGGAAAAATGTCCCTGGATTTGGGAATCTTTAAAACATCAGCCCCTGCCAGGGTGCAGTTGGTTAAGGGGGAAGGATACAGCATTTGGGCAAATGAAAGCTGTGGGCAAATGAAAGGGCGATTCTGCATCTAGCATTTGCTCCACATTTTCTCAACTGGGAGGGAAAAGTGCAGCTCAAAACCACATTAAAATACCTCGCCGTGCTGACTGCAAAGTCACCCCTGAACAGCCATAGATCTATGCAGAAGGTACCATAAAATCCGATTATCAAAGGAAGTGAAAGCAGCATGCATTGCAGAGGGGAACTTCTGTTCCAACGCGAGTTTCGTAAAACAATGGAGGGGAAAACCAATGCAGAATTGCCCACAGTTACTGGTTGCAATCAGGGCCGGCCCCAGCTTATTTTGCACCCTAGGCAAGGATCCCTTCTGGCGCCCCCCCCCCATGCACCCACCATGTCTCGGACCCATTAATTGGATCTGTACCCCGGACCTCCTAAAAGAAATCAACCCTGACTGTTCCCTGGAAGGCCAGATAATGAAACTGAAGCTCAAACACTTTGGCCACCAAATGAGAAGGGAGCACTCACTGGAGAAGACCCTGATGCTGGGAAAGATTGAAGGTCAAAGAAGACGGGGACGGCGAAGGATGAGATGGTTGGACAGTGTCATAGATACAACGAACATGAAGTTGAGCAAACTTCAGAGGACGGTGGAAGACCGGAGGGCCTGGCGGGAGCTGGTCCATGGGGTCGCAAAGAGTCGGACTCGACTGTGCGACTGAACAACAACAACCCCGGACCTCCTGTTCCCCTGGCACCCACGCTCTTAACACTCACTTTTGCTTCTGTAACTTTGCCTGCTTTGCACATCTGGCTTCCACCAAGGAAGACTCTGCAAAGAAAGGCACTTGCAGTCGCAAACAACCTCTGCTTCACACTTGCCTTGACAGTTCTTTGCTGGTGTTGCCATAAGTCAGTTGCAACTTGAGTGTCCTTATGTAATAGCCCCCCTACTTAGGTTCTTCTTTGACTCAGCTGAGTGACCCTTCTGTGCCCAGAGGGCTAAGTTCTTTGGTGGAATTGGTGTTTGTATCATCAGAAAGATCATAACATGTTTAAAACTCAGTAGTGTTTGCAGCTGAACCAGAATAGGGTGTGTGTGTGTGCCAGTTTGGCGCCCCTAAGGGCCGGCACGCTCTAGGCGAGCTCCTGGATGCAATCAGTTTCTTTTATTACAACTTGCAGGGCTTCTTAGATTCTTGCCAGTTTTGTAAGGAGATGAGTTAGATCTATGGATTTAGCCCAAAGCCTTATTTGCCTTTGATGTGCTTCAAATTTTCTAAGATCGTGTGGATAAGAAAGAGAATGCCTTATTTGTATTTATTTACATTTATACCCTGCCTTTCTCTGGTTTTTCTCTCCTCCGTTTTATCCTCACAACAGCCTTGCGAGGTCGGTTAGGCTGAGTGTGTGTGACTGGCTCAAAGTCACCTAGCAAGTTTCCATGGCAGAGGAGAGATTCAAACCTGGGTTTCCCAAATCCTTGTTCAAGACTGTAACCATTAGACCATGCTGGCTTCTTGTATACAAAGAAAGAGACCTTAATGAAGTGCCATGCTCCCATGCATGTATCTTGTGGCCGGAGTCCAGAACCAACTGAAATGCTCGTGTGAGGAAAGGACGGACAAAGCTGGGCTGGCTGTGATGTGGTCTGAAGGTTGTCCTCAGGGTATAAAGCTGGGGCAACATTTAGAAGATGAGTTTCTGCATTTTCAGCATGTGGCTTAGAATCTTAGGGAAGATTAGAGGGAGAACAAGGGAATGGAAGATGAGAGGGTGGCCAAAGGCTGGAATGTAACCTCCATATGCAACGGCTGTGTGTGTTGGAATGCCACTTGAACATAAGAACATAAGAGAAGCCATGTTGGATCAGGCCCATGGTTCATCCAGTCCAACACTCTGTGTCACACGGTGGCCAAAACCCAGGTGCCATTGGGAGGTCCACCAGCAGGGCCAGAACACCAGAAACCCTCCCACCATTGCCCTCCAAGCACCAAGAATACAGAGCATCACTGCCCCAGAAATCAACTTCCATCTATACCTTGTGGCTCATGGCCACTAGTGGACTTCTGATCCATCTGTTTATCCACTTAATTGGGGTTCTTAGTGGGGACAGCTGTGTTCTTGGTGTGATATTTGTTGGTTTCTCAAAACCATCTGGTTCATCACTGCAGAAAATGGCATGATGAACTAGATGGGTACCAAGGTCATAGTTTGCCTAGGGTACAAAAAACACTGGGCCAGCCCTGGCCGGGTCACTGTAGCAATTAAATTTGGACTTGTGGGTCACCATAACAAAAGGGCTGGGAACTGCTGCTCTAACAGAACTGGGGCTTTTTCTTGTGTGGTGCCAGCTGTTTGGGACAGCCTCTCTAATGCCACACATCAAGCCCTGCCATTCCTTTCTTTTCTGCGGGCTTGTAAGACCTTCATTTTTCAGAAAGTAATTCCCTTTTTTAACTTATTTATTGATGTTGTTTATAGTCTCCCTTTCTCACTGAGACTCAAGACTGATGACCCCGTGCAATAAGCAAAGCAATAAGGTTGTGGTGCTAATTTGTGTTTATTGCTGAGAGGTGGAAAACAGCTGTCTTAAAAAAAATTATTTGTGGTGGGTGTATGGGCCATTAAAAACACATTTTTAGCCAGTTTGGTGTAGAGGTTAAGTGTGTGGACTCTAATCTGGGAGAACCAGGTTTGATTCCCTACTCCTCCACTTGCATCTGGCTGGATGACCTTGGGCAAGCCGTAGTTCTGGCACAGCTGTTCTTGAAAAAGAGCCGTTTCTGTCAGAGCTCTCTCAGCCCCACCGACCTCACAGGGTGTCTGTTGTGAGGAGGGGGAGGGAAAGGAGTTTGTAAGCCGCTCTGAGACTCCATTGGGTAGTGAAGGGCGAGGTATGAATCCAATCTCTTCTTCTCTTCTTCTTATTTGGGGAGTTTCTGCATTTTTAAATAAGATTATTTCACTATAGATCCAGGTAGTCAGCCACTGGAGCTCTTTGGGGATAGGCCAGGTGCAAATGTTTCAAAATAAATAATAAAATGTGGGAAGTTGAACATAAGAACATAAGAGAAACCATGTTGGATCATGCCAATGGCCCATCCAGTCCAACACTCTGTGTCACACGGTGGCCAAAACGCAGGTGCCACCAGGAGGTCCCCTAGTAGGGCCAGAATTCCAGATGTTGTTGTCCCCCACGCACCAAGACATATTGACAGCTGTCCTAGCACAACCTCACATGTGATGGTTTTGCGCAAGCTTTAGCATCAGCTTTCAGGATCAGGGCACAATCAGCCCTTCTTCTATATTGCAATTTGTGGTGATTTCCATGGCAGGCAGGGGCTTGAATATTTCTCACAGGTCAAAAGAACTCCTTGAATAGCAGGAACTCCTTTGCATATTAGGTGACACACCCCTAATGTAGCCAATCCTCCAAGAGCTTAGAGAGCTCTTCTTACAGGGGCTACTGTAAGCTCTTGGGGGATTGGCTACATTAGGGGTGTGTTGCCTAATATGCAAAGGAGTTCCTGCTACAAAAAGAGCCCTGCATAAAACTATTATGTCAGAAAGTCCGAATCTTGCCATCTTCGTGAGATGCTATTTCCCCACCCTGCAAATAGTGGTTTTTCCCATTCCAGTCATGCCCCCCCACACACACACGTACTCGCCTGTCATCTTAATAGGCGCAGTCAAAAAGAAAAAAAGATTATCACTTGATCCTGGCAAATATATAAACTGGATCCCAGTGACATTTTCTAGTTTACCATCCTGATGCATCGGCTGTGACAGAGCCAGAGAACTCACCTGTGTGACGGTGCTATCGAATGCACAGCATGGGACGCATTTGGAAGAGAGAATTAAATAAGGCAAATTCTCAGCCTTGTGCTTTGTGTTTATACAGCCATTCACTAGACGCTTCTTTTCTCAGCTGGAAAAACCAACAGATTGAGTCCTAAAAGATGTCACAGCTTACTCAAATCACTCTGTTTCCAGACAGCGGCAAGAAAAAACCTCTAACTCTGGGGAAATGCTGCACTTTCCCTCTCTGTCTCCACAACAGAGTCGATTACGCTCCCCGTGTCTCACAGGCCCGAAGGATGGGGCTTTGCAGGAAGCCTGATTCTTGGATGCTGTGAATGAATGGGACGAGTAGCCGGTGTTAACGGAACTGTGCCAAGGTAATTTCTCCTTCTGCAGGAGATTCATTTCAGTTTTAAACAAGTCAATCCCCATGTGGGCATCATCAACATCCAGTTTCACGAGGCAGCTGTTGCACTTATGAGAACGGGTTCGGCAATTATGAGGTCCTTCAGTGAGTATTCAGAGAAAACTGAGTCGTCTTGCAGGATGTTAAGTCGTGCGCTTAACAAAGAGTCGGAGAGTGATTTCAGCAAGAATGCGGTTTATTCTTCAGCTCAGTTACTTCTCCGTTACGGTACAACAATCGCCAGCCAGAACCCATCAAAGTATTTACACTGGCTTGTCGATATTTAAACACTCCCGGCTAATGTAGCCACA